>NC_135213.1:8201743-8299243 GCF_052324685.1 Brachyhypopomus gauderio | reverse complement strand
CTGCAGGAGCTGCACCTCCTCCTCCCTCCGCTGCTCCTCCCTCTTCAACCTGGCCGTCTGAACACACACACACACACAGATGAGGTAACACACGACCCTTGGCGGGGCTAATGGAGCGTAGCGTAGCGCGGTGGGCGCAGGTGCACACACCCACCACGTCCGCCAGGGCTCTCTGGCTCTCGTCCAGCCTGCACTGCAGCTCCCTGGAGCCGGAGGCCAGGCGGTCCAGCTGGGCCTGGAGCCCGTTGCTCTCCGACTGCAGCTGGGCGTTCTTGCTGGTCAGCCTCTCGGTGAAGGCCAGGAGCTCCGCCTCACGCAGACGTCCGCCCTGCACGTCCCTCTGCAGGTCTGAGATCAGCGAGTTCAGGCCCTCCACCTCGTCCCTGAGAGACGCCGTCTCCTGCTCGTTCCTGCCGGCCGACACAAGACACACACTTGGGAGAAGGTGTGTATGTGTGTGTGTGTGTGTACCGAGCGATAGCCTTCTGTAGTCGTCTATACATTTAGACTGACTCATGAGAATAACTGTAATATTTCTTCCAACTAAAACAAAAGTTATTTGAAGAAAAAAAAAACTTGCTGAGTGTGAAATCATTTGCAGCTATAAATAAACAGTAAAAATACACACGCAGAGAAATAAATAATGATGTTAACTTCAGAGGCGATTACGGGCCGTGTGATCACATCCCAGTGGGAGCAGACGGCCCCCCGCACTTCTCCTCACCAGCACCAGCTGCTGTTGCCCGTGGGGAGGGACCACTCGGGGGGGGGGGGGGGCGCATTATCACCAATATCTACATCATTAGCGTCCAGCCATGTTCGCTGGGTTCATTTTCTCTGATGCACAGCCAAATCATCAGGGTGTGACGGGACACAAAGCGGTGGCCTATGAGCAGGCAGTCCTGCTGGTGATAACGGCATCACCGCGGGAAAGCTCACGCTCGCACAGCAGGACACCGCAGGACTTCGGTGCCTGCAGACAGATGAGACGATTCTAGCGCTAGAACGGCTTCGGGAGACGGAAGTGTATTTGGAGCGGGTCAACGCGAGTTGCTGTGACGTGCGTGTCGTGAGTGCTTGGGCCCCTCTTACTGCTGAAGCTGCTCCTCCAGACGCTGAATGGCCCCCAGCTTCTCACGTTGGCTCTGGATCTCCGCCTTCTGTCTGTTGATGATCTCCCTGTACTTACACAGTTCGTCCTCCCACCGAGGCCTCTCCTCCTCTAGACACTTCACCTGGGGGGGGGGGGGGCAACGAGAACGGTCTAGGGACTGCGGTTCTACGACTACAAAAGGTCGCTTTAGCGGACGCGTGTGGTTAACAGAACCCGCTCACCTTGGTTCGGAGTGTGGTAAGCTCATCCATGCCTTCCTTAAAGCTCCTCTTCAGATCCTCCAGCTCCTTGATCTTGGCTCGGTGCATCTGTCAGTCACCACAAAAGACGCGTGAGGGACGCACGCCAGACGTCACCGGCGCTCCACGTCCCATTACCCATCTGGCTCGTCCCCCGCCCCAATCAGCAGTGTGATGGCGGAGAGAGCCTTCCAGGCAAAGCTAACGCTCATGAAATGCAAATAACGTTAATAATGATCACAGGACGAAAAAAAAATAAAAGCCAGAGAAAGCGCACATACTGCATGAAATCAGCATCATGCCAGTAAGCAAACCTTAGATACATTACTGGGCTCTTTCACGTGGACACAGTGGCATATTTATGACACGAGGTTCTCCACAAGCACCGTGGTCCTCCAGCCCAAACCACCCTCTAGTTACCTGTACCCCGACCCCACGATGCCTGTGCCCTCACCGGCTTTAATCAGCTTCCATCCTAAGTGAACACTTTGAACCATGCAGCACAGCTCCTCTGTGACTCAGAGAGCAGCTTGCAGCTGATTGGATACAGTCTTGCTCGAACACCACTGGTAATCGAGAGTGATTTTGGTGAACACAAGTGGAATGCATACAAAACAACAATCTACAGTTGTGATCAAATTTATTCAACCCCCAATGCTGCGAAGGGTTTTATGAAATTCAGTGCACATTTGTAATTGTGTTCATAATGAAATCTTACAAGGACTTGTTAAAGAACTAAATGCAACTAAGATAGCATCAATTTTTTTTGTCATAAAGTATTAAATGGCCTTTTTGTGATTTCTTCATTGACACAATTATTCAACCCCTTTACGACTACCACTCCTAAGAACAGAGGTTCATTCCAGTGTTTTCCATCAGGTATTGAAAACATCTGTGGATGTCAACGAGCAGCAGTCAAGCATGATAAGCACCAATTAGGCAGATTTAAAAGGACTGTGATACTCAGCTCCTTCTAGACATCTACTGGTGTGTTTCCAAGCATGGTGAAGGCAAGAGAATGGTCCCAGAAGACAAGAGAAGAGGTTATTGCTCTTCACAAGAATGGCAATGGATATAAAAAGATTGCGAAGTTGTTAAATATTCCAAGAGACACTATCGGAAGTATCATTCGCAAGTTCAAGTTAAAGGGCACAGTGGAAACGTTACCTGGTCGTGGCAGAAAGAAGATCCTGACCGCGACTGCTGTGCGCTACCTGAAGCGTAATGTGGAGAAAAATCCCCGCATGACTGCTAAGGAACTGAAAAAAGACCTGTCAGATGTGGGCACTGAAGTTTCAGCTCAGACAATAAGGCGCGCACTGCATAACGAAGACCTCCATGCCAGAATGCCCAGACGCACCCCCTTGCTGACTCCAAAGAACAAGAAAAGTCGACTGCAGTATGCCAAAAGTCATGTGGACAAGCCACAAAGGTTTTGGAACAGGTTTTGGAAACTAAATTAGAACTGTTTGGGACAATGGACCAGCGCTATGTTTGGAGAAGGAAGAACCAGGCTTATGAACAAAAGAACACCTTGCCTACTGTGAAGCATGGCGGGGGGTCAATTATGCTTTGGGGCTGTTTTGCTTCTAATGGTACAGGAAAGCTTCAACGTGTGCAGGGTACCATGAATTCCCTTCAGTACCAGGAGATCTTGGAGGAAAATGTGATGGAGTCAGTCACAAACCTGCGGCTTGGGAGACGTTGGACCTTCCAACAGGACAATGATCCGAAGCACACATCCAAGTCCACTAGAGCATGGTTGAACATGAAAGGCTGGAACATTCTAGAGTGGCCATCGCAATCACCAGACTTAAATCCAATTGAGAACCTCTGGTGGGACCTAAAGAAGGCAGTTGCAGTGCGCAAGCCTAAGAATGTGACTGAACTGGAGGCTTTTGCCCATGAAGAATGGGCTAAGATACCCATAGGTCGCTGCAAGACACTTGTGTCAAGCTATGCTTCACGCTTGAAAGCTGTCATAACTGGAAAAGGATGTTGTACTAAGTACTAAAAAATAATGTCACTAGGGGGTTGAATAAAACTGATAATGATGTGAGCACAGTAAAGACATTTGTGGTTATTCCATCATAAATATTATGTTATGTTTGTCTAATTTATAAGTGCCTCTTTGATATAATTGTAAATAAGATGACTGAAATGATCAAAATCAATGTCAAACTGGCCAAAACACTTTATTTCAGTGGGGGTTGAATAAATTTGATCACAACTGTACATGGCACGTGAATCTGTTTGTTTGTTTGATAATGATGTTTTCGGGTTTATTAAATCTGAGTGGAGCGGAGAGCATTTCAGAAACGGAATAAAGCCACGCAGTATGAATGCAGCGCAGTACAGGAGTGCCGTAAACACTGCGATCATACTGGTGAGCTCAGGTTCAGTACTGAGGGGGCTCGTTGGGCTGAAAATAGTTCATGTAGACCTGCAGGTACTTAAAAGCAGGTGGTGAAACACTGCACACTAGAGAACTGGCACACATCCCAACATGGCAGCCTCTCAACGGAAGTGCACGTCGTAATTCAAACATGCGTGAGAAGTAAATAAGAACAAAGATCTAGGACACAGAAGCATAGTGATCAAGGATATCAGTACGCTATAAAAACAAACACTATTTAAATGGCCGCGCTGTTACAGATGTGTTTAAAGCCGGGTCTTGGTGAGGCGAGTGTTGGGTACGAGGTGGTGCGAGTGGAGCGTGGACGTTCTACCTCCTGCTGGTCGGTCTGTTCCTGCCGGTGCTTCTCCAACTCAACCTTCGTCTCCCGCAGCTTCACATCCAGTTCATTAGACTTAATTTCCTCAGACTCCTAGAGAGAGAGAGAGAGAGAGAGAGAGAGAGAGAGAGAGAGAGAGAGAGAGAGAGAGAGAGAGAGAGAGAGAGAGAGAGAGAGAGAGAGAGAGAGAGAGAGAGAGAGAGAATTTCACACTGAAGACTATGAAGCAATAGATAACCAATTTCCTCTAAAACAATGATAAGCAGACCATTGTAACTTCTAGTTATATTGCGCAATTTCTCTTCTAGGTTCTTGCAACAAAAGGACGCAATCGTTTGGGGGTGAATAAATGGTATAATTGAGTATAACTCTACACAATTACAGCAATTCCAAAATTCAGCAAAAAAAGTCGAGATAACAGCAAATGCTGTATTCAATATCAAAGCGTCGTCCCTGAAGAGTATTCAATCTTCCCAAGAAGCAATATGGCCCTCTAGTGGATATTTGCAACTCAACAGTTGTAGCTTTTTTTTTAAGTTGCTTTCAGTTTGCAGCCTCATCAGAAGTACCTGATAAGTGCGAATCATGTCCTGACAGTTCTTTCGGATCTGCTCAGTCTCTTCTTTAGCCTGGGTCAGCTTAGCCGTCGTTTCTTTTAGCTTGTCTTTTGTTTCCTGTATTAGAAGGAGGTGACGATGATCAAAATACTGCTGTATATACTTATGCAAATTATTAAAACAAATCTACGAATTATTTATGCAAATAAACTTTAAAGTGAAAACACATGGGAACAAAATGGGCAAGTCCTTTTATAACAAGGCTCTAAATGCACCAGTCAACAAATTAATGAATGATTGACAAACATTTTAATAATCATTTATTATTTAGCATTTTCATTCATCATTAACATAAAACCAGTGCCTATACATATTTCCTACCCACTACAGCATATTGAATATTCTAATCTGGTGAAATAAACATAAGCAATATAAAGTCACACAGATTTTATGCATTTCCAAGCCATATGGTAGTGTAGTCTACAGCATATATGTAGAAATACTGAAGTTAATTTAAATACCTTTTAAATACCTTTTTAAAGACATTCCAAAAAATAACCTCATGACCACTTTGCAATTGAATCTTTAAAACACGACAGAACTCAAATACGGTGGGAACAAAGGTCCAAACTGAACCAGGGCTAAATATATTAAAATATAACTTAGGTCACCACAAAAACAAGTAACTCAGCTATTCATCACCTAGGACAACTTGATTAAACTGGTGAATAATACAGAATAATAAACACGGTACTCATGACATGTGCCTCAATGCGTTTGCTTTGCATTCTAATGACTCTTCAGTTTGCATCAAATCTGAGTTTTTCTTCATGTCCTTGTAACGGACACAGGCATGTTGTGCCTTTAAGAACTATGTATTGGGCAACAGCTCTTTTCAGAGAGAAGAGCTGATCGGTGGAGAGAGTGACAGAGAGGCTAAGGTTAACATGTGTTCTTCTCCACTGCTAGATCACTATACATAATCTCAGTAATGCCGTTATGGCGCTTATGTGACGTTTATGTGTAAATGGAGCATATTTAGCCACATGATGTGTGGTATGTTTGTTTATCTATTAATGACATCTGTAGCCGCATGTGTGGTATATTCATTTCACAATAAACGAGCACCTTCGGCGTGTCAACACCAACGTCTGTGTCCGAGCTCTACGCATCGCAGCTACCCCGAAGCACACACCCACTCCGGGTACGAAGAGTTACAACTTTTTTCTCAAGACCATTAAATGATCCTGTAGCACCAATTATGATTTTAAATGTTTCTAGACACTTTACAGGCGACAGAGGAAAACGAATACATTCATATTTCCAAAATCGATGTCTCGACTTTAATACTAATGAACACCGTGTGTTTACCCTGTTCTAGTTGCGTTCATAGGTTTGACTATTAAAAATTATTCAACAAGCAAAAAGGGCTCAATGCCAATAGTGGAAAAACTCTTGAATGACTGATTTTGATTGACACACCACTATGATTTAATGCTAAATGAATGGTATGTTTATCACATTATCACAGCTTTAATCTAATCATCTCTCTGTTTAGCTAATCACAGATTCAGACTGAATGGCAGGACTGAAGGAAGATGAATAAATCATACAATCTGGGGTTTCTTCAAAACAACCAAACAAACAGGCCAATCAAAACAGCTTGACACCATAATCAGAACTTATTATTTGGTTTTGAATGCATTATTCTCACCCGTAGCACTGCCTCTATAAGAACTACGCATGATTTCAAAATTAACTCTCCCTTTAAATGTTTCCTCTTCTCGTAACAGGTTTGTATATGTTACCTTATGGGCATCTGTCTCACTCTTCAGCTTGTTCTGAGCCCATTTCACTTTGATCACATGGGAGTTGGTCTCATCCTTGAGCCTCTCCACCTCCCGAGACAACTTGGCCATCTCGTTCTCCTGGAGACACGGTAAACAAGCGCACACCGAATTTGGTCAAAATAAACAAACAAACAAATAAATAAATGGCAATTACAGCCATCTTCAGACCATTATCCAATTATCATCTCCAGCCTAAATGCCCTTAAATCTTAACATATATAGTTGATAAAGGATTGTTGTTGTTTTTTTTTTTTTGTTTTTAGACTACCTTAGCGTCGTGTAGCTGCTGAAGACGTCCTTTCTCCTGCGCCAGCTGGTTGCCCCTCCTGGCCTGTTTGTCCACCTCGGCCGTGGCCTCCCTCAGCCTCCTCTCCAGCTGCTCCTTCTCCCTGCGCAGGTCCAGCGCCTCCTTCTCCCCCCGCACGTACTTCATCACCATGGCCTCCTTCTCCTGACGGGCCTCCTCGCACTTCTTACCGGCCTGCGGAGAGCGAGCGGCGCGCAAAACCACAGGAGGAACGGCGTTACGGCTCCGTGTGTGGGCAACCTGTGGGCAATCTCAAGAGTTCTCTGGATGAACTGTTAAAGAGGTGTGTGGATGTCTGGGCATCTCGCTACATGTACCAGAATCTGCCAGCTTGAATAACGTGTAAGCCTGGCAAGAGAGAAGAGCGCCGACATGGCTGTGAGGTTCTCACACAAGAGTGAGGAGCACTCCGCATGAACCCGGTTATAATAAACAACCCTGCCAATTCAAGGCGCAAACGTGTTTGGTATCTGAATGCAAACTCTCATTGAAATAAACTACTGCTGAGGCTGTGAGCAAAAGACAGTGTCTATTGACCCAGCAACAATCTATTAGGAAATGAGTCAAGACAGACAGGGGGGAATGAAAGGGAAGCAGTGAGATACAGAGAGAGACTGAAACCACATTCAAATCATTGTTTGCCCGTAACAGATCCCCCGTGGAAGAGAAAGAGCCGTGCGTGCGATAGGGGAAGGGAGGGCCACACACGGTCATCTCTGAAGAGGGTTTCTACGATACTACGGCCGTGGTCATAGCGATGACCTCTTACCTGTTCAAGACGGTAGGCCATCTCCCTTTGCATCTGCTGGAGGGCATTTTTAGCAGCCTGGTCCTGGTGAACCAGTTTGTCCTTGGACTCTTTTAATTCTCTGACTAGGTCCTCCACCCTGCTCTCAAACTGGTCAGACAAGAAGAGACACCTTTAGCTGAACACTGCAACCATCATACATGTGCGTAGAACCTAAAGCAAGGCCAATCAGGAATACTCCCTGCTATGACACAAGAGCAGGGCTCGTATGGTAGATACTTGCACAACTCCACGCCCAGGAAAGGTTTGTCTAAATACCAAAGGTCATTAGCGTATACATTGTGAAAGTTGTGTAATAATAATTATAAGATAAACAATACACCCATTACACTTTCAGACTGTATTTCAGTCTTTTACACTGCTCATTTCTTAAGATTTGGACACAGATGTAATTTATTTTGCAAATTGTGTCTTCACTTCAAACTATGGCTATGCAACAGTGTGAAGATCCTAAAATCAGATTAGGCATGATTTGCGGAAGGTAATCTTCTGGTATGTGACGGTAGCCCATACTGAAAATACTGAAGTGACTATTCACTGACTTCAGATCAAACCCTCATCAGGTTTTGATGGGGGAAATCAAGATAGGCTGGACAAGTCTTGCTGGACAAGGGTAGTAAACATTACAAAAGTACCATGTAACCATGTGATAACAAAGAGAGTCAAGTCCATTGATCTTGCCAACAAGCCTTAGTTTGCCCACAGCTCTCATAATGCAAGACCACGGTAGTTTCAGTGGAAACTGCTATACAACTTCCAGATCATTACTGTCCTAACAGCAAAGACTTCAACGAAAGCTGTTTTCTCACGGAGACAGATCACCCTCATTGTCAGAGACGGGAGCAGGATCTTGAGGTGATGGAAGTGCCACAGAGAGTAGTTCTGGGTGGAACATCTCAGCAAATCCATCAACCTCTGTCCTTTTCTCTGGAGGGTGTCAGGGAGTGAGAAGGATGAAGCGCTGGTGTGATGACAGGCCACACAGATGTCTCCTTATTCTGCCCTGACAAGGGACCGCAATGGCATAACACACACAGTCATTTTCCGTCATTACCAGCACACCAGATTATTGTCCTTTACACACAGGCGGCCTCCTGGGTCACTTTGTTTGATTTGTGTTATTACTCTCTGTGACACGAGCGCCTTTTGGATTGAATTAAATCGCAGCCCAGGGCTGGCCTCAAACCCGAACGCTTTCCCAGCACCAGATGCAGTCTCTTCAGCAAACAAGCCTACTATAATCAGCGAGAGGAGCCTGGACTGGATGTTGAGGGCCTGGGGAACCACTGTCACTAGCACAAACATGCTCGTTTGGTTACATGCAGTGCAGAGGTTGTGCATTTATATTATCCTCCCTATTAACAGCCTGTCTGGAACAGAATGGGGCCACACGCTCAGTAGCATGTGCAGAGACGACGAACAGTGTGAGCTGCTTAGCTCAAGCTGAAGACAAAGCAGTGCAGTTTACCTTCTTGATGGTCCCGAGGAGCTGCTTCTCCGTCTCCGTCCTTTTCCTAAGCTCGTCTCTCATGCTGTCTTTCTCGGAGCATATGCCCAGGATCAGCTCCTGGTGCTTCTTATTCTCATCCAGCAACCTGACGCACAATTAAAGCCCCCATTAGTCTAGCGGGTTTAACCATCAAACCAATCTTTCATACTGTCTGTCAACAGCTTGTTCTACATGGCTGAATCTGGTGGGGCTTTAGTTTCTAACAGACGGCCGACCCCTAAACATACATACATACTTACATACATACATACACACACACACACACACACACACACACACACACACACACACACACACACACACACACACACATATATATATACTCCAGTATTTAGACAAAGCAGGTGTTTTTAGGAGAATGAGGGAAGCAACATCAGGAGGTAGCTTAGACACAAAGTACAGATTAAACGTGAACACCACCTGAATACCATCATCTGAATACCATCTGATCGCTTCTTTCCTCAGTGGCAGGCTTGGAGTAACTAAAATTTTAGAATTTTATATAAATAGTAATAACTTTATAATACGTCTTCTCAGCTATGTGCTGATTAGTACAACAGTTAGGAAAGAAGTGAAGACATTTTGTGTTCGGGTGCATAATGTGCCTTCACCTTTTGATGGCCTTTTCCTGTTGCGAGTACTTGTACTGGACACACTTCTCAAAAACCACCTGATCCTTGGGCAAACCATTGGGTGGGCCGATTCTGCAGCCGCCCGGCTCGACTAGATGGCAGTTCAGCAGCTCTGACTCCAACTCATCCAGCAGGGACTCCTGAGAGACGGAGCGCTGGATCTCCGACATCAGCTTCCTGCTGCATTCTGTATCGTACGGATTGGTGGCGGACGCAGAGCCGGAATGAAAAGCCTCTGGAGCCAGTGACGGGCTTGCTGAGTCTGGTGTAGTGACCGCACCTGGGCTTGCTGGACTGCCCGGGGCTTGGAGTTGGGCAGCATCCACTGAGGGGTCCGTTTCAGCTGAGGAAGATTCATGGAGAACAGGAGGGGATTCTTTAACTCCATTCACAGGTGCCTCTTCTGGAACAGAAGACCGGCACCGTTTCGGCTCCTCGGGATCACTTGTCAAATCCTGGATTGTTTCATCCACAACAGCAGACAATGACTCTACGAGCCCGTTGTGCTGATCTGGGGGAGTCCTGCCATCATCCAGGGAAGCCCTTCCACTGTCACAGCTGGTGTTGCTGTCGGCTTGTTCCTCCTCTCCTCCTGCTCCTTCTTGGTCCTGGGCGTGCAAGTCCAGCCTCAGCTTCACCCGTCCTGCTCCATCGGACTGCAAGCCGTCTGGTTCCACACTGTCCGGCTCACCGCCTACATCCTTCGCACTGAAATCCACCTCTAGTCTTTTTACCTCTTGCTCACTATTTTCGTTAATCTGCGATGACCTCAAAGGCAGTGAGTTGACCTCTGAACTATGAAGGAGGTCAGGTGCAGTGTGGTGTTCTCCTTCACAGCCAGACTGCTCCATACTTTCCTAAGGGTCTAGACCTGAAAGGAACATCACAAAACAAAGATGTCATGGCCATGCTGAGGGTGAAAACAGCATTAGGCAGGAACATTAGGCAGGAACACACTATATAAACACGCTTTCCTACCGGTGTCACAAAGTCACAACAATACAGAGCATTATCATTTTTCCTTCCTGCAAGTGGGACAGTGAACTACTGAAAATGACAGTCACTTCCTCCTCATTCTAAATTAGACAAGGTTTGTGCCTAGATCTTCACACGGTTACAGTCTAGAAACACATTACGATTGTTTCACAGCTATAGAGCACCTTACTTGTCTACTTGAACTTACCATTTTTAGACAGTACCGAGTAGTGTTCATCAGTAAACATGCTGACATTTAAAACTGCTCTCGTATGACCTTCACTGAGACTGCTGCAAAAGCAAAACCTGTCAGAAGTCAACACGTGCTACCAGTGTAAAAATTAAACAAACACTTGTCCCTTTTCTTAATGTACCACAGTAAGAAAGTGAAAACGTTGTGAACTTTGAACAGAGTGCCTTGAAGCCTGAGACAACCTATTGTGTAAGTTATTTGTGGTCATAGCACAGGTGCAGTCTGGTAAAATAAAAGAAACATAAAAATCCTGGTAGAATAAAACAATTAGATATTGCAAGAGCTCCTGACAGAAGACACATAGGCTATGTCTAATAACCAGGGAGCAGCCACATTTTCTACATTCCCTTACTGAATGCATTATGCAGTGTAAGCCCAATACATATGTGACAAACACCACCAGATTAAAGGTTATGAGATTCCATTGAATGAATCATTAAAAGTGCCACAACCAGATATTTGTCCAAGATCTTATAATCAATAAATAACAGATTCATCAGTCGAAACTTTTGAAAAAAGATTCTGATTTAGCCCACAAATTACACTACATGGGAGGATACCTTGATAAATTACAATGATTTTAGAAAGAGACGTGACTTGATGGTAACTGTATCAATCAAACATTTAAAAGTAAATCAATAAGTGCCTATGCAAATTTAGTTAATATCTTCACTGGATGACTGTAACAGGTCTTGAAGCCCACTTCTCATACGTTACTTGGAGACTTGTAGTTAACTAGCTTTGCTTCTTTCTGCAATGGGGGTCTTGCCATGGGTGCAGAATATGTCACACATGCTGGTGATAAACATCTAGTTCCTGGATATTAACAGAGGTTTTGTTATCATTACTCGTAGTACAGGATAAACGTGTGTGATGGTGTTGTCTAAATGACGTGCCACGAAAACTAGATGCATGTTTCAAATGCTTCAAAATTCAACCACATTTATGGAAGTGGAGATTAATTATAAATACTTTCTGAATCTACGCCATTCTTATTAAATTATCAACATGTGAAAAACATTTATGGGAGTCATCCAAGAGTCTTCACTGACCAGGACACTTAAAATAGGCAATCTGTAGTTATGGATGAAATATGAAATTAATGACACTGGTGTAACTAGCTAATATTTCATCCATAACCAGCTGCTTTAGAGGAATAAAACAGCTGGTAGAGCTAGCTAGACATTAAACAGCTAGACCTTAAATCTCTACATACAGTAACTATTTAAATATCTGCTGTTAGTGAACCTGAACATCACCTAGGAAAGCTGGCTAACTCCCTTACCTAGTGGGTTAGCTAGCTAACGTTAGCTGCGTTAAACAAGCTACCCAGCCGTTTGACAGTGGGGAAACCGAGAGATTTGCAAAGAGAACACAGTTAGTTATACAAGTTATAAAAACACAGGTATGAATATGAGTTATAAAAATATATATGGGCACACAAGTTAGTAAAAGACAAGCAGACGGGAACTGCACGCGCGCCGTGTCGTCGCTAGCCAAACACCTGACGACGTCGCTAACCTGCTAGCTAGCTCATATTTCTGCCGGATTTGCATCGTCTTTCAATCAAAGTTTAAATGCGAACAATGCTGAAATGTGACGTTTGATTTACCTGTTATGTTAGATCCATTTATTCAGATTATTATTAATCTACTCGCAAAAAAAACCCTCAATTGTAACGTTCCAACGTTAGGTTATCTCCAGTTGAGGTGACACATCAACAAATATGGCCCCTGTATTCATCGGAAGACATATACGGCAGCTAAAGGCCAACAAATGCGCATGCGTATTGGACTATTATTCAGATAAAATGTAGCGCCCTGGCAAAATTCAATTAAAGTTATTTGGATTTATTACTGCTTATTGTTGTTTGTTTGTTTGTAACGGCACACAAGAGTATACTAACTATTACAATATGTATTATTTCATTTTATTTATAAAAAATGTATTGATTTGTATAATGAACTAGATAATACAGTGTCTTCAGACACATAAGAACGTGTATGGAATCTAAAACAACCACAGTCATGAATTGGGAATGATATAATTCACTGACGTCATCTTTGTAGTAATAGTATAACTACAAAAACACAAAACCAAATTCAAAATTAGGTCTGATATTTTAAGATTAAATAAAATTTAGTAGAGATGGGTTTTTGTCTAGCTGTCATTACGGTAGTGAAAAAACACTGAAAATTTATTCAGTAGGAACAGTTTATAACTTGAGAAAATTATTTAGAAAGTAGTCACCTTGACAATAAATAAACGTTCTCATTTGAGAAACCTGAGTAAGAGTTAGCCTAATACTTACCGTAATATTATCAGTTTGATAACAGTACTATAATTTTATCTATAACTATATCTACATATCGAGTTTTATGGGTCTTGAGACAACACAACCTAGGAAATATGGTTTATTAATGAGAGAACATGTAACATTACAGTTTTTCTCAGTCGATTTGGTTCATTTCTCACATCATGCTTTACATTGGCATCACAACTAGTGCATTTCTCAAAACAGTTAGTGCAAACAGCAAAACTCAATGAAATACCTGCAAAAGCACATACTTCACTCAATATTCTTTGATTTTGCCCCAAAATCAAATATTTAGGTCAATCAATTTGTCAGTGCCATCAGAGTATCTAGTCTGTTCGGATTCAACCGAGATTAAAAAAAATGTTTGAAAACTTATTTTTATTCTTGTGCCATTTTTCGTGAGCGATGTGCATTTCGAGTTTTTAATAAGTACTTTTTAATTTTTAAATTCTAAATTAATTGTTGTTTTTATTTGAATATTTGTTTATAATGATCTTAAACTGTTTTTAATTGTATTTTATTTGTATATATTTCTGTAAAGCACTTAAGAAAAATGCTATATAAATAAAGTCTTACTGTGTGCCATTGCCTATGAACAAGGCAGTCAAAATACTTAGTCATGTTGTCAGTGCAACTATAAGTCACAGTCAGTGCAGACTGTATATTCTGATGGAAACTAGTTAAGCTTTTGATTTCAAGAACGCTGCACATTCTGTGGTATATCAAATACATGTTACACACACACAAACTTACATTGAACACAAAGTTACACATTACTGTATGTGGGAGAATGAAAGGAATTGGACTGGAATCAAATTTGTACAGCAATATTGTTTGACTGTATTGTTCGCACTGCAATTTGTTGACAAAAACAAATCTGATTGAAATTCAGAAAAGACCGACAACTGACTGGAAAAACTGCAAAATTAAAAACTTATTCTACACATTCAAAACAACCTAAGCACATACAGCCTCCTCTTGCTGTGTGAAAATTGAACCTCTCCTACACTTATGAGCTACTGTTGATATCCTATATGGTATAAGAATGCAAAAATTCAAAACAAAAAAATGAATAACATCAGAATTTATGTCAATTTGCAGCATTACAGCAGAGAGCACATTTATGAATTACAGTGCATACATGTTTTCTCTATGACATGTTTGAACGACACAGTTGTTCTTCCAATATTCAGCTGCACCCAATGATCAGCTTCAGCCATTGTAACACCATGACTTACATGTAAAACATGATCCACAATTGCCTTTATTTCACTGTTTTGTCCCCTCAGCCTTACACCGCACAGTCTTACCCCTCTACACCACACAGTCTTACTCCTCTTATTGGCTGTTCACCCTATACATGGCCTTGTCTTTCCATTATGAGACTTTGTGTTACTGCAGTATTTAGCGTCTATAAATGTTTGCCAATTACAGTAAAGGTTCATGAGACACACCTATGACCTATGGTTGAGACCATTGGTTGATCTAAGCCTTCACCAGTTCCCTTTCTTACTGTAACTGTCACGGTGAGGCGGCCCCCTACCGGCCGCCTCTGTCAACAGCGGCTGTTGTAGTTGTTATTTGGTGACGTCATGTGCGTCCCTCAGGTGGGCGGAGCCCGTGATCCGTCTCACCTGAGGGTCGTTTGTTTGCCTATATATGTCTTGTCTTTGTACCAGTTGGTCATTATATCCTTAATTCGGAGATATTGCACGGGTTTTTGGTTTGCACACTTTCTATTAAACCATTCTTTTTCCCTGAGACTTGGCGTGATCGCTTCCTTTTAGTTCGCACACCCTGCCCGTCACAGAATGACCAGCCACCTCTCGGAAACCGCCAGTCTCTTTTGCTTTCTCCTTCGTTCGTGGTCATGTCTCGTGGTAAGTGTTTGTCTGCGTGGTGTTTTGTGAAGAGTTCCGCCGTGCTTTTGTGTTGTGTTTGTGGCACGGCGAGGACCAGGGCTGTCTGCCCTGGGAAAACTCTTCGTGTCTGTTTGTTTGAAGAGCTCCGCCGTGTTTGTGGCACGGCGAGGACCAGGGCGTCTTCCCTGGAAAGGCTCTTCATGTTTTGTGTTGGTTAAAACGTGTGTACATGTCGACGGATGTGTGGATCAGTGTGCGTGCTCGTTGTGTTTAATATTACATGTTTTGTGTGTGACTCGGTCGCCGCTCGTCACTGTCGCCTCGCTCCTCGTGTGTCTTGTGTTAAATGTGGGGAGCGGCGCGTCACTGTGTTTATGTCGAGCATGCATGTGTAGGTCCCGTCTGTCTGTTTGTGCACCGTTTTTGTTTGTTTGTCTAGTAATAGCGTGCGCGTTTTGTCCTAGCATGTTAACTGTTAAATGTAATTCCACACATGCTCCTCCCCTTAAATGTTTGTTGGGGGGGGGGGGGGGGACCGGTTGTGGTCCCGTGCACGGGGTATGGCACGGAGGGCATCGGTGAGGCACGTTTGTGTTTTGTGTGTGTGTGTGTGTGTGTGCTGTTCTCTGTGCAGGTGCTTCTCCTTGGCGGTGTTCCTGGACCTTGTGGGGGTCTCCACCTGGCAGGAGCCCCCTTGTGTTGTGGGGTGACCGGAGCCCGGTCATGAAGAGCCCCTCCCTAGAGGTTTGGGGACCATGGGGCTCCGGTCTGAAAAGCTCCTGCTGAGGAAGGAGATCTTCCCTCCTGCCCGGGGTGACCAGGAGGCCCTTGGGGCTGCTCCCTAGCCCGCGTCGGGGGTGCTCTGGGCCTCGGTCTCTGGCGCTCCTGCGTTGGGTGTAGGAGTCCACCTTGCGATGAGGGGCCCAGGGAGGGGTTGGCTCCCCAGGAGGCTGGGGTGACCCCTAGCAGAAGGCAGGGGTCAGCTCTGGGAGGAGGTAGGTCCAGGAGGTGAAGTAGCCACGCCTTGGAGAGGTAGCCTGCGCACACACACACACATACACGAGGGACGAGAGAGGAGCCGTAGCCCCTCGTCCTCACACCTGTGGGGCTCACCGGCTGAAGGCCGGTTAGGGCGTGAGGGCCCTGTGACCGACTGGGGCGTGGTTTTGTGTTAACGGCCCGGTCGGTCCAGGGTCCCGCCCGGGGAGGTGAGCTGTTTAATGTTGTGTGTTTTTATGTTCCAGCTCCTGGACGGCAGGAGGTGTGTTCCTGCCTGTCTCTGCCTTCCTGCCCCTTCGTGTTTTGTGTGCAGCCGCTGTGTGCCACACACCCAGTGGAGGTGGGGGGGTCTGTCACGGTGAGGCGGCCCCCTACCGGCCGCCTCCGTCCACAGCGGCTGTTGATGTTGTTGTTGTTTGGTGACGTCATGTGCGTCCCTCAGGTGGGCGGAGCCCGTGATCCGTCTCACCTGAGGGTCGTTTGTTTGCCTATATATGTCTTGTCTTTGTACCAGTTGACCGCTGGTCATTATATACTTAATTTGGAGATATTGCATGGGTTTTTGGTTTGCACACTTTCTATTAAACCATCCTTTTTCCCTGAGACTTGGCATGATCGCTTCCTTTTAGTTCGCACACCCTGCCCGTCACAGTAAACAATTTAATCAAATTAGGATAAATTACAAAAATGTAACAAAAAATAAACTAAATAAATAAATGCCTTAGAGATTATGACATGTTCAGCACTTTTGCATATAATGACCTAGGCGATGACCTAAAGACTAAATGTTTGGGAGGGTAAGACAATTCAACAGACAATCTGTACAACACATTTTGATAAACATGTCATAAGCAACTGATAATGTAAAAAACAGACAACTGTCCATGTCCATTTGCAATATGTACAAAAACATTTGCAAAATGTTAAACACAAGGAGAAATGCAATTATGATGTGCACAAGTGACAAGGAGATGTGGAGACTGAATGAACAGTTATGAGAATTTCAATTCTGATCTGAGAAATGAACCAAATCGACTGAGAAAAACTGTAAGACAAGATCATGGAGTTACATTTTTAAACTACAAAGGCAACATTCATGAATGAACTTGATGTTGGCTTGACAACCTCAAACACCAACAGTAAATGACATTTTGTTTACGCTTAAACAGTGTTTAACATAATTTAATGGTATTTTTTAGGTTATCGGTGTTAAAATTACCAAACACCCTTTTATTCATTTTAGCTGCTTTGTCAAGACAGCACAATGCTAATAACACCTCAACCACCCTACCCTACCCTACCCTACCCTAGAGGCTAAATAACTCCTTTAGTTATCTACCCCTTAGTTAACCTACCATCAGCATCTAATCTACTACCAAATGACCATTCAGGGTGAAGTACTCCATATCCAAGTAGCTGTAATCCAAAATTATGATGGCTTGAAAATTATGGGAGTTATAAAAATGAGTGAGAGTGAGAGAGAGATATAGATAGATCGATCTTTGGTGTCTTTTTATTAGACTTATTTTTGATTCTCATTTGTTTAATTTAGAGATCAACTTTGTCACTGACGATTCCCCTAAAATTGCTTAGAAGAAAGGGCACTAGACAAAAATTAGATACGCAGGGTTGCCAACTCTCACACATTGAGCGTGAGACACACGCATTTGACCGTTTTCACACGCTCTCACGCAACACTTCCGATATCTCACGCCGAAAAAAATATCTAGTTTATTTACCTCTGATCCATAGGCTATCTATGATTCAATGAGTTACTAGTTCGCTCTGGCGCCAACCACCCGCGATCGATAGATCGCGATACAACACTTAATTTGTGTCCATTTTACGCTCCCCCTGTCAACAACTTACGCTCGCCACCCCCCAATCTGCCATTATACATTTGGATTTAAGGTAAGTTTCTCATCTCCTTTAACATGCCAAAACATAATTTACATGTAAAAGATCATTGTAAGACTATATTTGCAGATTATGTCCGCATTAAAGCCACAACTGCCTTCATGAGGTTAACGTTATTTGGGCTCTTGTTTGACTTTTTGGTATAACCCCAATTTACCGCTCATTTTATCACGTTAATACCCTTAAACGTCGTGCTTTTTTATGCTTGTATGCACCTTAATCAGAGAAGCTTACCTATATCGCTATATATGAATATGCTTTTATCTGGATAAATGTAATTTGGGATGTCCTGATTCGAAGCTTGGCAGTTAGATAGCTAGATGCTAGCGAGCTGAATAGCTAGATGCTAGCGGGATGAATAGCTAAATGCTAGTGCGATAACTATTTTGGCCATGCCATGTTGATAATAAACTGAAAATCTGGCGCGCTGAATAGCTAAATGATAGTGTGCTGAATAGCTAAATGCTACCAGGCTGACTTGCTGTGTGGAGGGGGTTGCTATGTAGTTCGGCAGGGCCGTTTTGCTGGTCCAACTCCACACGTACAATATAATCGCAGTGTTTCTCAGAATGTCAATAATAATAAAAAAATGCATATGTGATGGTGATTTGTGTCATTTTAAGGAAATAATGTTTTAAAACCTCTAATTCTCAAACCTGGGGGGTATTCCAAGAAGCGGGGTTAACAAACTCTAAACTTAACCCTGAACTCGGAGTTGTCTTACCCCGATCTGACATACTCAAGAGTTTTCGGTTCCAAAACGGCGGATCGGAGTTAAAGTAATCAGGGTCGCTCAACTCTGAGTAGGTTGACCCAGACAGAAGCGCGTTCACGCGTAACTATGAAAGGCATTCTTAATGGAACGCAGATAAATAGGATTTATCATGGATTTAAACGGGAAAATCAGCCGAACATCGTATTTCACACCACTGTAGCTTGAAGTATTAATGACTGCGTATGCAGAATATTTAGATATTATTAAACGTAAATGTAATACTGCGGTAGCTGCTAGAGAAAGGCAGTCAGCTTGTCAAAAAAATTGCCAACAGAGTTAATGCGTGAGTGAAAATGATATTTTTATATTTAGCAGAAGAGTGCGATTATATTATTATTTTCTCCACCTTTATAATACTGTATTGAGTTTTTAAATATTTTTTTATTGAACACTTACTAATTCCAGGTCTAATCTGAGTGGTGTGAAACACACATGGCATCAGATAAAAATGAAGTATAAGAATATTGTACAAAGTTTTATGGCTGTACATAACTATATCTTATTCTTAAAATATATTATAAAATATATTTATTTACAGGAAAAATGAAATAATGAAACATAACAGTGAATTTGACTGTAATGTATATTAAAAGGTTACAGGGTGGATGGTGGGGTGGGTGGTGGTGCATGATTTAATGTGGAAAGCAGTGATTGCAGATGGAGTCTCTGACAACTCCACCATCTCTGTTGTCACCCACATGCATGTAAGGTTCCTCGTCTGTGGGCATGTCAGAGATGGTAGGCTGTCGCTCTTCCTGGATGGTTGCAATGTTGTGTAATACCACATATGCCATTATTATGTGGCACGCCCTATCAGGGGTTACTCTGAGCCCCTTCAGGTACTGGAACCTGGCCTCGAGGATTCCTAGGGTCATTTAAATTCTTGCCCTGGTTTTGCTGTGGGCCTGATTGTAGCGGGACTGTGGTCCAGGTGCAGGATCTGAATAGGGAGTCATAAGGTAGGCCTATAGGACAGGCAGGAATACCCTCTGTCTCCATGAAGGAGGCCGTCATGTCCTATAATCACACTAGGGTTTGCAATGATTTAACTATTACACTGCATGTGAACAACTAGCAAAACTACCGCAGGCCTACTCTGTTCAGATTTGTTGTACAGTGTGGAATCATACACGGATCCTGGCCATCTGGCTTCAACATTTGTGACGAGGTGGGAAGCATCACATATGATCTTGATGGGAAGAATGGTCAGTTACAATAGCTACGTTATTTTTGTTACCATTAAAGATAAGTATTCATTTAAGGATTATAAAGGTTAGTACCTGTACATTAATGCTATGGATGAATTTTCATGTTCTAATGGTGCTGGAATAGGTAGCATATGTAGGTTCCATCAATACAGCCAATCACTCTAGGAAATCCTTAAAATGTAAATGGAATGAAGTTCGTTATATATTGCCTCTCCTTTGCTTAATTTCTTTATTGTCCGTGTGAATTAAAGATAAACCAATGATGCTGTGGAATTCCTCTTTGATGTCCATAACTGGCTTAAGCCCAGAAAACACCACAAAACCGGGCACTAGTCATTTTAATGCCGGACATAGTTTTCGGACAGACCGACATACGGTAGCTTTGCTGACAGATTCCACATCTCCTACACTATAAAGAAAACTTCCACTAGCAAAAAACGAAGACCGATATATAACAATCTGGAGAGAATTTAGGGCTGATCGGCGATGTGTAATATTTGAAATGTTATTATAATAATAAAGTTATTGATGTAAGTAATGGATTGTGCTGAAAACGATAACATTCATTAAAAAAATAATCCGAAAATGATAGTAGGCCTATGTCTATTCGGGGTTTTATAAGGCGTTCCCGACGAAGAACTCAACGAATAAACTGAGTTTCAATATCCACATGATCTTCGAGGAAAGGACACGTCATGATGACGTGTTTGTAACTCTGGGTCAGGTCCAAGTTAACCTGCCAGCGAGCAGGTTAGCTTCAGAGCATAAGTTGCTATAGTAACTGACTCCGGTTCTCTCTAAGCTCGGTTTCTGGAACGGAAAACCTCGAGTTTCCGAGAACTCTTGAGTTAACTTACCCGGGTTTTCTCGCTTAACCCGCTTCTTGGAACACCCCCCTGGTCCACATTTGTTGTTTTCCCTTAACGTAACCCATCACAAATGGTTAAACTTATTAGCTCATTAACTCGTCTTTAGTTCGGTCCTTTTGTGCATGTATGTTGTAATTCACTAAAATGTGCCACTAGGACCAGCATTAAGAAATCCTGTATAAATACAGGACCCTTAAAAAGGCCCTATATATTTTATGTTCTTTGTTTTCTCATGATGTGTAAATATACTGCATTTCCCACAGTTCGCGCCAATTGTCTGTTGATGTCCGTTTTATTTAATCAATTCAGCCAAGGGAGGAGCAGCAGGACGTATCCGAGGCATAATGAGTTGTTTGCACAAGGTAATTGAACACTACATTATTTTGTTTTTTTGTAGTGTTTTATTACAACCACTTTTGCTTCCACCACTTTATAAATGAGATGTGTACTTTTTAAAATTTGAAGAACCTCCAAATTATATTCTTGGAATAACTTAAGTTGGTATAGAAACTTTACATTTCACAAATCCCACCTCCGCCAATTTACCACTGCTGGCCCTTAACCCTCAATTGCTCACTTGTATAAAAATGAGATAAAATGTAAGTCGCTCTGGATAAGGGCATCTGCCAAATGCCATAAATGTAAATGTAAAATTTTAACATATTCTTAGTTCACACACCATTTTTTTTTTTATTTGAACACTGATATTCAAGACAATGTATCTGAAAGTTGTTCTCATGGACACCCAGACAGTCTCTGAGGACCAAGCCGGCTTAGCTATACCTGAGAGTTGTTTTCCTGATGAAACAAATGTTTTCTATTTGTGTAGGCAGAATGCAGCATTGACAAAAGAAGTCATCATTCGCAGCTTGATGGAGTATGTGGGGGAACATGGGCTTTTCACAGAATGTTTTGTAAGTAAACTACAATATCAGGCATGAAAATCTGTCACCTTTCGGCGAAATTCGCCGTTTTGAAGTTGAAAGGGGTGACCTACGCGAATCGTGTAGATCCGATGAGTTTTTTGTTTGGGGGGGGTCGGCAGATTATATGTATATATTTTAATGATCATTGACTCATTAAGCAAACAGAGCACTTCCGAAATCGGCAATTTCAATGACACAGTGGCCAGCAGTTTCCGCCCCCCGAACCATCATAGAGGCCAAATAGCGTTTCAATCATACGAACGTTCTTCATTCATGGTATTCATTTACTGCTAAGCGGGACGAGAAGCAGGACCTAGTGCTACACCGGAGACAAGGCAGAAGAGCGTACATTTACCACTACATTTACCAGATCGTACATTTACCACTACATTTACCAGATCGTACATTTCCCAGTGGATTTAATTGGGTTATTAATGGTTTCAATCGTTTTCATATTTTGTGGTAAAACAAAGTTACTGCCATTCTCTACAGCGTTGAATACTGTCAGAGCCACAAGCTTTTGTGATAAATAGGTAGATAGATAGACCTATTAAGTTCGCGTCAACCCCGTGTAGTTAACGGTGACATAAAATGAGAAACGAGATTTTTTTTCTAGTGTCTGTAGTTGTAACTGGTGAATCCAGGGACGGGTGAGGATAACATTTGCGCCAGGGCTGAAAAGGTTGAAGATAAAGTTGTAAACGCTTGTCGTTTGAGTCTACCCTGTGCTTTAGCCCATGTTAGAAAATAAAAACACATGAACCCTGGTATTTTTACACTCATTTTCGCTGCTGATGTATTTATTGGTTCATTAAGACGTAATGGTTTTGACTGAGCCATCTGGAATGGCGAAAGCGGCCTCTCGCGTTTAAGGATCTGGCTCCATACATTGAATCCATTGACAAGACAGTCAAAAAAAATTTTTTAATGGATTTTACTATATTTTACGGAGCCCGTAAGGTGACATCATGTAAAAAAATAATAACGCGTGGCCACGACTTACTAACACGTGGGAACAAGATGCTAATGTCGCCTTTCACACGCGGCAACAAAGTTTATTTTTTCACAGCAAAGCAAGCAGATCCCAGGAATGTTCGCGAACTGACTGCCCAAGGAAGGTAAACCTGGCCTTATATAAAGTAATACTTAATTATCTTGTTCGCACGCGTAATTATCTCGTTCGCACGCGTTAGTAAGTCGTGGCCACGCGTTATTATATTTTTTACATGATGTCACCTTACGGGCTCCGTAATATTTGGCATCACCTGTCGCTGTATCCCCGTACACCAGCAGCCCCCCCCCGCCTCGCCGTATACCCATGACGTCACATGCCCCGCCCCCCGGTCTTCTCACCTTTTTAACCCCTGACCCATTTTCATGCCTGAATATATATCAATGCACTGACGTCACTGTTTATGCTGATAGTGATAATATGCATTACACATTATGTACAACACTGTTCTTCTTCGAGTTGTGCATTGGAGTGCTTGATTGTGAACAGCATTTAATATTGGCACATTTTAAATTTGGTCCCCAATTTGCTCCCGAGGACCTCGGTAATTATCGTCCCATATCCAACCTCCCTTTTCTCAGTAAGCTGCTTGAGCGTGTGGTTGCCACTCAATTAAAGGACTATTTATCATCTAATAATCTATTTGAGCAGTTCCAGTCTGGGTTCACGAGTAACCACAGCACTGAAACTGCTTTAGTCCGAGTGATGAACGATCTTCTATTAGCAACCGATTCTGTACTAGTTAACAGCTTGGTTTTACTTGACCTCACCGCAGCATTCAACACAGTTTGCCACTCTACACTGTTGACCCGGCTGAAACTCTGGACTGGACTATCTGATACGGTGCTATCATGGTTTGAGTCGTACCTCTCTGACTGCCAGCAGTTTGTTTCCCTCAGCGGCTTTAGATCCACCTGCCCTGCTGTAACGTCTGGTGTACCTCAAGGCTCGGTCCTTGGCCCACTTCTTTTTATAATCTACCTCCTCCCCCTTGGTAATATCATTCGACAGCATGGCCTCCAGTTCCACTACTATGCTGATGACACCCAAATCTATGTCTGTTCCAAACCCTCTGATCTATAACCTACTGCTGAAACTCTTGTTCATGCATTTGTTACGAGTCGACTGGACTACTGCAATGCTCTGCTGGCCGGACTGCCAGCCAGTAAAATCAAGAAGCTCCAGCATGTGCAGAATTCTGCTGCCAGGGTCCTGACACGGTCTAAAGCATCTGAGCACATCACCCCAAAACTGATATCACTTCACTGGCTACCCATCCAATACCACATTCAGTACAAGACATTACTCTTGGTCTTCTGTTCACTACAGAACCTGGCCCCCCCTTACCTGTCCTCGCTAGTTTCACGCTATTGTCCTGCACGTTCTCTCCGTTCCGCTGATGCTCACCTCTTGGTTGTTCCTCCAGTCCGGCTACAAGGGTTCGGTGAACGAGCCTTCAGCGTTGCTGGCCCAAAGCTTTGGAACTCGCTCCCCATTTCCCTGCGTTCCTGCACTTCACTCAAGACTTTCAAATCTGAACTGAAAACACTTCTGTTTCGGACTGCTTTTAATATCTCTTAATTGTTTTTTTTATTAATTACTGCTGTATCAGACCTTTCTCCCATTTTATCTGTACAGTGTCCTTGGATGTTTATGAAAGGCACTTTAAATAAAATGTATTCTTATTATTATTATTAATTTCTGTGTATCTATTAGGTCCAAACTGTTGTGTGACACATGTGCATGTGTATGATGATAGTTTAATTCAACTTACTGTTATTTGTCTGTTTATGCGGCAAGCAAACCATGGTCCACCACCTTTTGTTGGACTAAATTTTGGTCCATTGGTCTGGACTGTGGTTTGCGGTACCTTTCACACCTGTTCACACACAAGTACTTTCTAGGTCTATGATGATAGAGACTCCTATCTGCAAAATAATAAAAAAATACCCTCACTATGGTGGAATAGACCTATTTCTTATAGTGTCTTTTCCAGCCTGTTACTGAGTATGTCCGTAGGCACATACTTCACCAAGTAAGTTGTAAGTATGTCACACAAAATTCTAATGTTATTAATTGTGTTGTGTATTTTAATAGGATGTGGCAGAGAGCATCTGACTTTTCACAACAAAATGATGAACATCTTCATTGTCAAGAAAGACAGTTGTTTTTTTTAAGCAATAATATCTCATTTGTTTTATTTAACTGCAGAAAATTTACAAAAAAATTGCTAATTGTAATTAATGCAAAAATTGTATTTGATGTCTGGAAATTGATTTATTTGAGCGGTAGTTAAGTAGGCTTATATTTTAAGTAATACAAAAGCAAAAAAATTAAGGCAAGTGTTTGCATGGACCTTTCTGTGTTGGTAGAATCAAAAGAAATTAGTTCTGACAACTTAAATTTAAATGACTAAACTTTGAATTTATTTAGTTGTGTTTATTAAAAAAACTAAGTATGTTCAACTTAATTTCCAACCCACCGTCAACTCAAAATATTTAAGTTAACTCAACATATTGATTTTAGTTATACTGTGATAATTTATTTAAGTGTATTTAAGTGACTTAGATGGGTTACATTTACTTAATACTACAGCAAGTTAATTCAACTCAAAAAGATCCATGCAAACACTTGCCTTAATTTTTTAAAGTAATTTTAACACTTCATTTTTTACAGTGTATGCGCTTAGGCCAGTAGGGTTTGCAAATGAATGAATGAAAACGTGCACGATTAAAATAAATCGTGAGCACGAATTACAGAAAACGTGCGCTCGAATGGTAAAACGTTCCCTCGTTTAATTTTTATTAACCGGGCTCGGTACATATATAACAGTTATCACAGTCAATTTTAAATCTCTCCGTTATAAATTCATTTGATGGATAGATATTATGTAAGGTTTTTAAGTGTGTTTCTTTAAACTTTGGTGGGAGAGCAAATTTTAGAAATTTTGTTAGCAATTTTATATGGTCTTTTTTTTTCATAATGTTCCATTAATTTTCTTCTAATTCGACATGGGTGCACTTGTTTTGTTAAATATTGTCTTAAGAAATGATTGTTACATTTTCTATGTAATAAATCCAAACAATTAATCTTTATACTCTGTAGTTTAACTGTTGGTTTGGTTTCATTATAGTTCTTCACAAGCTGAACAAATTTCTTAGGTATCCTTTTTATTACTCTTTCATAGTCACTTTTTGAGCAAAGTAAATTATATTTTCTAATAAAATTATTGTACGTATACATGTTGCCATTACCATCCAATAAGTGACTTATAGACCAAATATTTTTTCCATCCACTTCTCCATGAACATAGACTTCCTTTTATGAAGGACAACTCTGTTGTTCCATAAAGGCACAAACTGTAAAAAATCCAACTTTTGTTTAGTTCTCGAAACTAAAGTAAGAATGTAATTTGAACTAAAAAAAAAAAGTTGGTGAGGTTCACATATCTTAAGTAATTTCAACAAATTCAGCTCCAACGTATTCCTAACTTATTTTCCTTTGTTGATGTAACTTACTATTTTACGTTTCTTGTCCACTGTATGGAGGACAAAAAATGACATAAAATTGTACAAATAAATCAGTCTATACATAAAAATATAAATTAATAAATGTACAAATAAATCCTTAAATACATAAATAAATGTATTTATTATTTATGTATGCATTTATTTCCATATTTCTACATATATTTACGTATTTGTACATTTATTTGTTTATTTCTACATTTATTTCTGTATTTATACATTTATTTATTTCTGTGTTGCTGCATCTGTATGTTAATGAGGTGGGCGGTCCTAACTTCACTCTAAAGCAGGATTGGTTAATGAGCTCTGGTGGTTCCTGCTCGGCTACTACTGTCTTGGCCTTCAGTTTCTGTGCCCTGGAGCACTGATATCATTAGCTGGCAACATGATATAATCTGTTGACGCTGAGTTACTTATGGCAGTTTTTTTAAGATTCATTGTCAATGATTTAAGGTCATTAGCGAATGATTTTGAGAATCATATGCCAAATGACTACCTTCAATTTTGTTTGGAAAGGGTCATGGATGGTTTAGTTCAGTTAAGTGCTGATTTGGACGTGGAGCTTGACCAAACCGTCCTAAACGTACTTCAGGATGTCGCTCACCAACTTCACGTTCTCTCAGAGACGGAGGAAGTGAACGTTGGACATCCATCTTACAATTTACCTCCGAATATAATCGAGGCTCACCTCCTTTTGGGACACATCGCACAATTGTTCGGAGTCTCTGAGAGAATAATTCGCCGGAGAATGGACACATTATGGGATAATGTAATATTTGCACATTAGCTGGTCTGCATTTGTCTTTGTTCGTTTTTGCTAAAAATGCCTTAATATCTATGTGCAGAAACAGAAATAGCACTGGCAAAATGCTTTCGTATTTTTTTCTTAAACAACTTTGCGATTTGTGATATTAGGCCTTAAATTCAACTTCATTTAAATGTCTTACACCTGTTTAGACTTGGATTAAACGTCATACATACACATATGATAAATTCAAATATGATACCTTGTTATGTTCATGTATTTGACTGAACACAATAGCTGCCTTTACACTTTGAGGTTTAAAAGGCCAAGTGTTCCAGGCAGCACAGGTATAAAGTCATCATAAAGCTTTATTTTGAGTTCAGATAGTGACTGAGCAACAGATCTGAGCAGATCTTTGTGGTCATTGTCATTTGTTTGTTCTGTGGTCATATCTGTGTCATGTTGAATATTTTGATGAACAGAGTCTGCAGTCTATTAACTCCAATGGGCAACAAAGATCTGGATGAAACGGTGACCCAAATTCTGCAGCACCATCCCAACTGTGGATACAGAATGATGGTTGGGTATCTGAATGCACAGGGCATCCGCATTCAGAGTAAGTGATAATAATCTCGACAGTGTATTCATTCACTGAAATTAAATTACCAACCGGTTAGTATTTGGGCTATTTGCTTATCTGCTAACTGATATAAACTAATTTTAAGTACACCTAATTCTGTTCTGTTTTGCACATTATAGGATGTGTACAGGAATCCATGTGGCGTGTGGATCCTCATGGAGTTTTAATGCGTACCATTCAGCTGAACCCACAGAGGCGCAGGAAGTACTTTGTACCAGGGCCAAACAGTTTGTGGCACATTGATGGCAATCACAAATTGATACGGTATTTGAAGAGCATTACCTATTTCAGACATTAGCTTTCTCTGCAAGCTAGTACTTTAAATAGCTTATGCATTTAAACAGTAATACACATCAGCAGTGGACTCTTTTTAATTTTAAATATAACAGCAACCTGTAAGTGCTAACTACCAGTTTTAATTTGAGGTCATGTACATTAACAACAGATGAAAAGTGTAGATTGTTTTTTGTCAGGGGTTAATAAGGATTAGGACTCTTGACATTGTTGACACAGCATGGATTTGAATATCCCATGTTAAAACATCAATGTTAAAGTTGAGTTTAACATGGACGTCACATTAACCTCAACCTTTCTTGCTTGTGTACAGATCTAAATCCTATGCAAACTAAAAGATGTCAAATGATGAATTTACAAAATCCATTTCATTCTTTAGATGAGCATTGTTTAGCATGATTTTATGAATATTGCAACATAAAATTGTAGGTTTTGTTGTAGGTGTGAACTAAGTTTGTGATTAGTGGGAACCTATTTACATTTATTCAAAATACCATAATTTTTAAACAATAGACCTGTGCACATTCAAACTCACTAAGGCCAAACTACAACAAAATATGAAAAAAGTGAAAGGGTATGAAGATTTCCTGAATGCATTGTATCTATTTCAGATGGCGAATTGTTGTGCACGGGGGTATCGATGGCTTTAGCCGTCTAATTGTATACCTGACTGCCGCCACCAACAATCGTTCAGCAACAGTCCTGAGGAGTTTTCTTAAAGCTGTGGATGTGTATGGTATACCATCTCGTGTGAGTAGAGGTGTGCCAAAAAATCGATTCATATATCAAAAATCGATTCTCATTTACTACGATTCAGAATCGATTTTAAATGTACCAAAATCGATTCTAAGTCGTGGTGAAGTCTCGCGTTACGTAATTACAAAATTACGCGAGACTTTACGCAGCATGTTCTGGGACACATTCATGCGCGGAAAAGTTTCAAAACACATGGAGGAAAGAGATATTCAACCTGTCTGGTCTTCATTTAAGGCAAAAATATGGGTTCATTTTGGTTTTTACCGAATGCCGGGGAAGACCGAACTGGACACAATGTAGCTCGTGTGCAAGGCGTGTGTAATGCGGTGAGCACGGGAGCGTTAATATAGAGAAGGGTGAGAAATAAGGATGGATGCACCCAAGGATGCACCCAAGTGCCGGCTCGCAAGAGCAAGACGTTTGACACTCGTCACATGTATTAGCAAGAGGGAAACGCGCACAGCGACCCAGAACGAACAAACAAAACAACACGGAAGACTCAACGCGCAAGAGAATAGAAAGCAAAACCGTGAGGGCACGGAGTAAATAGAAACAAAAAACCAATGCGGAAGATACAACGCGTGAAAAATAACACTCAATCGTAGTGAGATGGGAGGAAGAAACAAAACAACAACAGTAACTAAAAAACAGCGCGGATAAATGCAACGCGAAAACGAAACAAGGACACCAGCAGAAGTAACTGGCAAAAAACGCTGCAGCAAAATAAAACCGTTCCCAAAAATAAAGGCAAAACGGATAGGAAGACATACAGGATTGGGAAAACTTGAGATGGGTCAGAAAGCGACGGATGAGATACTCGAATAAGTAAAGAGAAAGCATAACAGAGAGAGGTGGTGAGACACCATTAAACGATAAGCAATCACAGAGAAAGCAGAGACTGGCTGAGAACGTACGGTTATGCCGGTTTAGTCTGGGACTGACTCTGGTGCCCCTAGCGACGGCTGGGGGAACTGCATCCGAGCCAGCCCTGACAGCTCGCAAAATGAAGCTCAAGAATTTTGGTAACAACAAAAACCATTTTATTTTACCAAAGCAGTTAATTTTTGTTAATTAAATGTAAAAGACACTTAATTTTCTGTATTTGTCGTTCTGTCTTGCAAAGCAGACTGTAGTAGATCATGCAGATTTTATAGACTGAAGCAGACATTTTTATAAATCAAATCGTTTTTTGAATCGAAAATCGTTTTGAATCGAAAATCGATTTTTGAATTGAATTGTGGCCTTCAAAATCGGAATCGAATCGTGAGATGGTAAACAATTCCCACCCCTACGTGTGAGGTCAGAAAAAGGTGGGGAAAATGTTTATGTTGCACATTACATGGTGGCTAACAGAGGACTTGACAGGAATTCACATATTGCTGGCAGGAGTGTCCATAATCAAAGGTAACATGATATCTTTAATTCATCCAACATTCACAAAACATACTATTCAGATAAAACATGCCAATACGTAAATATTTTGTTGAAATTTTAATGTTTATTACTGTTATGCTTTCTGTTCATTTAAAATACACATTGACATTCTGTCTTAATGCAATAATCACATTTAAATATACCAACCTGTCAATTCATTAGAACCACCTCCCTTTATCTACTGTTTATTCATATCAGCTCCACTTACTATATAGGTGCACTTTTTCTATAATTTCAGACTGTAGTCCATCTCTTTCTCTGCGTATTTTGATAGGCCTGAAACATGCTTCACACAAGGACACAAAGGATCCTTTTAGCTGCACAGATTTGGATTTACATGTTGTCACAATGTATTTGCTAATAATACAAGCGGAAGCTGCCACCATAGTGAAGTAAGAACGCAGGTTCCTGCAGAATTGCATTTGTGGACCATTGGAATTGGCATATTTGTGTTGTACATTTCTGGCCTTAGTCTCCTTTCACCCTGTTATTATATGGTCCAGACACCACAGACAGGCCTTATCTCGGTGGTTGGTCATTCTCAGCACTGCAGTGACACTGACATGGTGGTGGTGGTGGTGGTGTTAAATGTGTGTTGTGCTGGTACGAGTGGATCAGACGCTGTATTGCTGCTAGAATATTTAAACAATGTGTCCACTTGTAACTCATCTGTTGCTGCAGTTTGTGTTCCTCTAGTCCTTCATTAGTGATCACCGGATGCTGACTAAAAGACAATGCTCTCTCTTACTAAGGCAACATAAATTATAGTTAATAGGGGTGTGATAGTTAATAGGGGTATGTACTTGACATAAAACATACAATTTTGTATTTGTAACCCAGATTGTAAACCCAGTGAAATTTTATTGGCCAGTTTACAGAGATTAAGCCCAGTTCTGGACTACACAGAATTTCAAATAGAAATTTTGCATTGAAGGGAAAATATAGTTCACGATAAAGCTTAATACCTGTTAAGGATTTAACTAATGCATTGGTGCACAGAACAACTTTAATTGATTTGTATTTGGAGCAGCATATGTAAAGAAGGAACAAGCAGTCTAGTTATCACCCACTAAATATTGAACAAAGTTCTGTACCTCATTTTCCAAAGCCATCTTTTTTCTTCATCCATTTGTTAATCTACTTTAACTGCAGATTAAGTAGATTAACTAAAGGCTCCCACCAACTCATAGGAAGCAATTTTTAAATGTACTTTTGTAAGTTAGCTTTTATAATGAGTGCTGATGTGACTGATGTATAAAGTAAAGCAACACAAATAGTATGTTAAGTCATGGTGTCATCATCTTCTCATACAATACCCTGTAATCTATACGGATAGTATTTTTTCAAGTGTCATCTTTTTGTGGTGTGTAACCCATGTTGTATGCACATGTACACACAGCAAGTCTAATACAGAAATTTTTACAAGATTACCAATGTTCGTTTTTCAAACAGAATAGAGAGGCTGTGGAGAGACGTTTATGTGGGAGTGCTTGATCTCTTCTACACAATCTTTACCAGCCTTGAGAGAGAAGGCCTTCTGAATCCTGACAGCGAAGTTCATCTCTATGCTCTACACTGGTACTTTCTGCCTCAACTTCAGAAGCACCTAGACTTTTTCAAACATGGCTGGAACTGCCACCGACTGTGCACTGAGGGAAATCAATCTCCGCTTCAGTTGTGGACTCAACATGAGCATGAGGCAGTGCAAGACCCCATTCAGGTTTGACATTCTAACTGCCATACCTGGCAGTTCCATCTGTAATATACTGGCTATTTCATTTAAAATTTTTTGCCAGCGTTTGCTTCCACAATGAGCAATAGTTTGTGGTGTAAACTAGACATAATCACAACACATGTTAAAGTTTAGGTTCTATTAAGCTTCCAGATCTATATTAAGATATTATGACCATGACAACCACTGATCTTGGCTAAACAGACATTTTAACCACATCTCTTGCGGTTGACCTGTAAAAAAAAAAAGTCGTAAAAAAAACGGTAACATGTCCGGCAGCAAAAGTTGCCAGTTACCGTAAAATTACAGTAAAATACCACACATAATTCAACAATGAATTACTGTAAAATTACAGATTTTCCCTGTATTTATTCTTTGTAATTTCACAGCCAAATCTGAGTAAAATTACAAATTTTTGTTATAAGAAAACACAGCTAGAATGTTAAAATAACAGCATAATTAGGTTACTTCATGGTATTATTTAAACAATCTACAAATGAACTTGTCAAAGTACAGAGGTAATCTGTGAATATATGTTCATATCCTATAAACTTGCAGTGGATAACTGTTAAATGTTGGTTGATCAACACAAACTCTTACAATGTACTGTTTATCAATGAGATTTCAACATTAAAATAATTGGATTCTGCTTTTTAAATACACAAAAATAATGTAAAATTATATATTTTTAACCTTATATAAAAGTAGTTTCAAAAGTTATGTGTTTAATTTAACATCCAATGGTCCAATAAATATGCTACTCTTTCCTATTAATTTACGGTGCTTGGGATGTATTAACATCTTAAGTTTCTGTTAAAACTACTAATATTACAATACATTTCTGTATTCACAAATATTTTTGTGGTTATTTTGGTCTTAATTCCAGCTTACATGAACATTTTACAGTTACCTTTTATTTCAGCAGATAAAAGAATGGTGTACTTACATAAATTAACAAACAACATTTAAAACAATGTAAAAACATTAACCAAAACATTAAAAGCAATAATAAAAGCTCAGCCATAATACATACTTTCTAGTGATGGGATTTTCGGCTCTATTTTGAGATGCGGCTCTAACGGCTCTTCTTACTGTGGAGAGCCGGTTCTTTCGGCTCCCAAACGGCTCCCCATATATATATTTTACATTATTAATTAATTAATAGCTTAAACCTAATTTTATAACATTTTGTTTCATTATTGACATTGTTAAGCACTTGTGATGAGTAAAAATGCGGCATAACAATGCTTTATAAATAAAACTTTTATTATAACCAATTATTTAATTATCACAAAATAGCACCAAAAAGAACGCAATACAGCTTGGCCAATTGTCTGCCTGTTTCCACAAAAAAAGTGGAGATAACATGTTTTTTCAGTGTTTTCCCACCACGTTATTAACTGAAAGCTGCGTGTGATTGGTCAGATGTGTGGAGCACACGCATGACATGCGGGCAGTGGAGACATTCTTTGCAGTGTTGTCCGAAATGATATGTGGTAGTATAAAGAAACACCCCTCAAAAACAGGGGAAGGAATTTACCTGATGTTGCATTGTGTTCCAGGTTTGAAAAGTGCTAAAGTAGGCACTACAAGTACTTGAAAATGCTTGAAAATGTAACTGCTTGAAAATGTAACTGTATTTTGTTTCACAACAAATAGCTGTCTGACTGAATCGATGTGATAAAAAAGCGAATAATTTCGAATAATTTTGAGTATATGTATAAATATTTAACTTAAGTTTAAGGTGCTGGGAAATATTGAAAATGGACCTTGAAAGTGACGTACAAGTGCTTGAATTCCACCTTGTAAAGGCGTATGAACCCGGCATACATAACTTTGTTCATTGCGCTGAAGGTGCACGACCTCGCTTCTCACGGGGGTCCTCACGCAGGGGCGGAGCCACCGCGATTGCGTCATTTTCGGCGCCAAGGACTGACTGAGGAAATAAACTCTCCGCTCTCTATCACTGGCAGAAACAGAGCAATACGCGCAAGGAGAGGGAGAGCCAGCGAGGCACCGAAGGACAAATAAAAACGATGTTGGGAAAAAAACTGTGGCACTTGCAGAGCACAAGCGCAATACTGAAGGAAAAAGCGGCTCCCAAATAGGATCCTAAAACGGCTCCCATTGTGGAGCCGGTTCCAATCGTTCACTACAAAGAGCCAGCTCTTAGAGCCGGATCATTCGCGAACGACACATCACTAATACTTTCAATCTCTTTATTTTGACAGTTGAACTTCAACAATCATGACAACTGAACTGACTCTAAAAAAATATATAAAAAACACAAAAAGATGGTTACTATGGATTTTTACAATGTTCTCGAAGTTCAAAAGATTTATATTAAATGGGATTCTAAAATATAAACAATAATGTGAACTAACAGCACTAGTTATCTTATATCATTCTCAGTTTATTGTGTAGTATGGACTGTAGCAGCACGTGCCAATTAAAAGATTCAGATTAGGATTGCTTGGGAAAAATGTTTTTGTTTCATTTACACACCCAGTAGAAAATCAACAACTTGAAAAATTTAGCTACACTGAATATGCTTCTACAACGAGAACTTTTAATTGGCTAATACAAAGCACAAGGGCCAATCACAGAATCTAATACTTCAATAATTGTTACAGATCATAAAAGGGCTTACACACAGTTGTTTAAGGCATTTTCAACAGTAACAGTAAGATGGTAAGGGTGCTGAAATTATTTTAAGAATTGCGCCTAGCTATATGAAACGATAACATCAAATATCTCATAGAACAACATCACTTCATTATCACTGTGCACTTGTGTTCAGTCCCAGTTCACTCACTGTTAGCTGTCACTACATAACAGTTTATCATTAACTTTATCAAAAAAGATGTCGTATTAGGACACATCCAGAAAGAAGAAAATTCCATAACTCCAGGTTTTGAACATTATGGCAGTTTCTCTCAATGATCTTGTTAGGCATCTGTCACGTAGGGCTACACCCCCTCTCCTAGCTGTCACTCCAGTTTCCCTGTTCCTCGTGTCTGTAGTTCCTTGCCCATTAGTCCTGCCCAGCTTGTCTGTTTCTATGGTTTCCCATTGTCTTCCACACCCTTGTCATCAATGTTGTCACCTGGTCCTAGTCTAGTCCTGTGTATTTATAGTCCTTGTATTTCCCATGTCTGGTTATCGGTTGTTTTGTGCATTCATGTTCCTTGTGATCTCTAACGTTCGTAGTTTTCTGTTTCATGTCTCATTGTTTTCCCCATGATCTCTGTGTGTTCCTGTCTGGTCCGTGAGTCCTCCTAGTTGTGTTTGTAATTCATGTCCGGATTGCCTGCCCGTTTTGACCCGCGCCTGTTACCTTGATCACGTCTTTGGAATTCCTTAGAATAAATCTCGCTCTCCTCAGCGTTTGTGTCCGCCTCCCTGTTCTGCCTCGCGCAGATCGTTACAGCATCATTAAACCAGTGCCCACTGCCACATCTGTGAAAAGAGAAAATCAAATGTTTCTGTTTTAACCTGCAACCTGTAGGCTATATAGTAATTCTGGGACATCGTGTGCACTTTTTAATCAATTTAGAATGCATAACATTGTAACGTAAAATGCAAAACAATTCTGAAATCACAATAACCCCAAATATCAGACAGTTTTGTTTGACATCCAGGAAGATACGAGGCATGTTGGTCAGAATTGGGCCTGATTTTGGCAGCTGTGTATGGTTTTGACTCGTACCTACATTTTTACAGGGCTTGCAGCTGTAGCGTTCTTGCCCCATTATTCAGTTTCTAAATTAAACCCATCCATTTCTGACCAGGCTTTTATTGGAGTTTGTGATTGCTTAAAGTGGAACAACTTTCAAAAGTGACTGCACATAAGCTCATCATGGGACCATTTAAAAGTCATACAAATGTTTGTATACATAACCAGAAAACATAGCTGTTTATCAAGTTAAGTAGTGAAATAGTATTACTCATACTGGTGCCTTGATTTGTGTGCACATACTAGTCTTGAAAGATGAGTTAGCAAAGAACATAGTAGAGGTGAAACAAGTGTAGATAGGGTGATGTGTCTGAAGATAGAAGTAGAAGGTCTGACATTGAATGTTGCCAGTGGTTATGCTCCACAGGTTGGATGTGAGGAAGAGGAAAAAGAGAAGTTTTGGAAGGATCTAGATGAAGTGAAAGTATTCCCAGTGAGGAGAGAGTGGTGATTGTAACAGACCAATATGGACATGGTGAAGGAAACAGATTATGAGGAAGCAATGGGTAGGTTTGGTGTCAAGGAAAGGAACCAGGAAGGACAGATAGTGGTGGATTCTGCCAAGAGGATGGAAATGGCTGTAGTCAACACTTATTTCCAAAAAGGAACATGGGGTGACCTATGAGAGTGGAGGGAGGAGTACACAAGTAGACTACATTCTGTGTAGAAGATGAAACACGACAGAGATTAGAGACTATAAGATTGTGACAGGAGAGAGCGTGGCCAAACAGCATCGTATGGTGGTGTGTAGAATGATGTCAAAAAAACATCAAACCAGAGAAGACCAAATGGTGGAAACTGAAGAAGGAAGGAATGTGGTAAAGAGTTAATAGAGGAGCTGTTAAAGGCGCTGGGTTAGACTTGTTAAGGATAGGAATGGTAATGTTTTAACAAGTGAGGAGAGTGTGATGAGAAGATGGAAGGAGTACTTTGAGGAGCTAATGAATGAAAAAAATTAAATGGAACAAAGAGTAGAGTTTGGAAAGTTTTGGAGGGGATGAAGAAGGGAAAGCAGATGGACCTGATGGCATACCAGTGGAGGTACGGAAATCTCTAGGAGAGATAGCAGTGAGGTCTTTGACTCAACTATTCAATGGTATGGTTGAGAGTGAGAAAATGCCAGAGGAATGGAGGAGAGGTGTGCTGGTACCCATTTTTAAGAACAAGGGTGATGTACAGAGTTGTAACAACTACAATGGAATTAAGTTGATGAGCCACACATTGAAGATCTGGGAGAAAGTTGTAGAAGCTAGACTTAGACAAGAGGGAACTATTTGTGAGCAGCAGGGTGTCATGCCAAGAAAGAGCACCACAGATGCCAACTTTGCTTTGAGGATGGACAAGTATCGGTAGGGTCAGAAAGAACTCCACTGAGTGCTGTCTGCTTTTAGAGCTTGTCAAAGCAAGCTATGAACAAAAGGGAAAGATCTGACTTATTTTTATATTCCCTCATTCCATACATGGAAAAAACACTATCACACTGGCAAAGGATACTGATTTGCGTTATTTTTAAGAAGGCTGCCGGTCTAATTAATTTACATTTCAACACTTTAGCATTGTTGGATATCCTGATATCGATGTGAAACACAATAAATTAAGATTCAAATACAGAAATGTAATGTCTCTCTGAACAGCAGCATGTTAATTTGTTTTGTTTTTTACTGTGTAATGAATCCAGAATAATTCCAAATTTTTTGCAGGTTTATTCAACAATAGATTAAATCTAAAATTAGATAACACGTGTACAAGTAATAATAGTGCAAACATTTTGTGCAAGGCTGTGTTCTCTCAACATTTAGTAATAATAAATAATAATACAACATAAGTAAATAATAGAAAAATAAGGTTAAAAAATAAAATACAAACAAAAGCTCTCTTTTCTGGTAATAGCACAAACTTTTTATAGCTAGAGCTCAGCATCACAGAAGCAACATAGCCAACATAAAAGCACAAAAACTTGCAGTTTTTTCTAAAAGTTAGGTATACTCTGTAAAATGCTGTTTGTCTGTACAAACTAAAAAAAGACATTAAAAGTATTTATTTAAAGTTGATTAAACACCTGGCCTGGCTGTGCTCATTTTAACTATGTTTATACTTTCGAGACTGACCGTAGCGCGCAACTCCGCACATCGCGTCACATTCTTTGCAGTGTTGTCCGTAACGATATGTGGTAGTTATAAAGAAACACCCCTCAAAAACGGGAAGGAACATTTACTTGACCAATTTTAATGTTGCTATGTGTTTCAGGTTTGAAAAGTGCTGGAATTTAGGCTAAAGTACTTGAAAATGCTTGAAATTGAAACTACTTCGTTTCACAACTGTCTGACTGAACAGTCCTCTTGTATACGTTAACAAAGACGAGCCTCTTGTAATTCCAGGACGAAACATGAGAGAAGGTGAAGACGTTAAGATTGGGCGTTTTGAAAATAAACAACCATTAAATAATATGATAAAAAACGCCATGAACAGATTAAAATAAACTGGCTAAAACACGTTTGAAACCAAAACTACTATAACACAATGTGTCAGACATCAACTTGTCGTCAGTATGCTACTCATAATAAAATAACTAAACACTCCCGGCAAAGCAGCGATTTTTGAAAAAATAAATAAAACTAAGACGTACCTTCAGTTGATATTGAACACAGACACTTGGCGTGAACTGGTGCTTCTGTGCTTCAGTCGGGCTCGCCTTTACCTGCGACTCTGTGAATAACTGAACGTATGAACCTAACGTCTACAGGCAACTGGCGCTCAAATTCAAACTAGTGATTCTCGACATTCATTGGCTGAACAGACCAGGCACCCACGATTCTGTCCAATCACCATACAGAACTGTTTGCTGATCTGTTTCCTGATGGATGGATGGATGGATGGATGGATCTATCTATCTATCTATCTATCTATCTATCTATCCCCCCTCCGCAAACTTATTGCTATATATTGCAACGTTTTAACAGGTTATCTTATGGGCCTTTCTGAAATAAATTTCCCAATGCCTTATATCTTTGCGCCTTCTCACGAAAAGCCCTTGATTGCACGGGATTGAGGGACCAAATATTTTATATTATTCACTTGCTTGAGCAGAGTGGAGCAGTATTGCGTTCTAAACTTGTTGCTTTAAATGTCATTTCAAATAAAGGGCTGTTGTTCAGTACTTAGTGTATGATTCAATTTACAGCTGGTTTGGTAGCAGAGTTATTAATGTATATTTAGATAATTGGAAATGGGAAATTTAACGTAATATTTTACTTCAAATCTTAATTCACTATAATTCCAGCTTTGGTCAAATGTAGATGTTAGGCTGCTGTTTTTGGTTAAATATAATTTCTTTGATAACATGGAATTTTAATATGCCATGAATTTACTGTTTGAAAATGGAAAATTACTGTAAAGTTACAAAAGGCATTGTTCTGTGTTTTTACACTGAAAACTGCATTTTTACACTGATAACTACTAAATTAAAACGCAAGACCCTTAAAAATATATACAATCCTGTTATAAAACAAAAAATTCTTGTAATTTAAATTTACAGACTTTGACTGTATATTTAAAGGAGTTTTCTTTAAAAAAGTCATTTTCCTGTATTTTACAGGTATATTCTCTTATGAAAAAGACAGAAAAATACTATTTATTTACAGTAAATATCTGTTAAAATTTTTTTTTTACAGTGTATGGAGTTGATTGGACTGGGCCATGTGGTCATCAACAGTCTGATGTGGTTGTCCCCGAAGTTCAGCTACAGCGTGCACTGACTGAACAGGAAATAGAAAGTCTACCAGAGCCTGATGGCCCTCTGTCTAATGTGTTGGATGTCTATATACAAACTGTTAACTTATTATCAGAAATGCTCCAGTAAATTCCTGATTTACAACCTATACAATGCGGAAAGTGGTAGTAATGCCCTTTTAACTGCTGGGATCTCAATGATGAATTGATGACTGAACTGCTTGTTGCATTGGGGAACAAACGTGTGTTTCTTTAGACCATACCAAAACCAGTATCAACACGACAAACAGCAGCCAGAATGTCTCTTTCAAAGATACTGTATTCTTTGTAAGGGTGGGCATAGATTAATTTTTTTAATCTAGATTAATCTCACTGAAATCTTGAAATTAATCTAGATTAATCTATATTAAAATGGCTCATGTGCATGCTACCCAAGTAATGACTAAAGGTCAGTTTTTGAGATAGGGTTTCTTAATACAGAGGGTGCATTAAACCAGAGGCTCATCTCCTGTTTCCAAAATGCATCAATGACTGAATGAAGCTGCATCAATGAAGCTGTTCTACTTTGATACCTGAAGAAAAAAAACATGCTCAATAAAATGTAGGCTACTCGTGTTCAACGGTTTATTCAGTTGAACATGAATTTGTAAGCCTACTGTACATTAAAAGGGGTTGATATGTTTATTCAGCTAAACATGATATTTGAAATGTAAGCCAACATTTAGTACATTTAACCTCACGGACGTAATTTGGGGGGGACTTTTTCAAAAGCCGGTTTTGGTCCTCTGCAGTTTTAATGGTTAAAAAGAAATATTTAAATAGCGACGAATCTAGCTATAGGACCATGCAGAAAACGACCGCTCCGAGCTCCGCTCCGGTAACACTTTACGTTCCTAAAAATGAATTTTCCATGAAGCAAACCTGGCGACTTCGTAGCTGCATCCATGTAAACACACGAACGATTTGTAATTCACAGGTTTGAAAACTAGTTCTCGCCCCTACTGTGCAATTTGGTTAGGAATACAGCCGAGCTAAACTATCAAGGTGAAAGTCATCATAGTTTGCTTACCCATTTTGACCCAGTTCCCAACCCAACTTTAAGAATAGATTAACAGCGAGAAGATTATCAAATTAACGAACGCCGTTAACGGCTCACCACTAATTCTTTGTAATGTGCTGGAATTTTAAGAAAATAGAACCAGGTAGAAGTTGCTCTCCACCACTTCAACATCCAAGTATCGGGGAAGAACATCCCATCCCACCCAAAACTGCACAAGTTTTCCAAGCAGGTTTGGAGATGCTATCAGAGGAGTGCATTAAAGCAGAATCAAAAAGGGCACCAATATTTTCAATAAGTTGTTCTTGTAACTGTTTTTATGAAGAATCCACAATTAAACATGAAATTACCTACAGAAATTACCTGTAAAAAGCACTAGCCAAATAACCTGAAGTACAAATTTAACTTACCATTCTCAATAAATGTTCGAAGGAACCCTGTGATCCTACATGCATCTTCTAGAGCAGTGGTTCCCAAAGTGGGGGGCGCGCCCCCTAGGTGGGGCGTGGAGCTATTGCAGGGGGGCAAAAATATTCTCATCTACTAAAGGGGGGCATGGCAGAAAAAGTTTGGGAACCACTGTTCTAGAGCGACATCACTATCTTCGTCTTCATCCTGCGTTGGCCACTTTATCTTGTCCAGGACCATCTGACAGAAAAAATTTCAGCCATTATGTAACACCGGCTTTTCTATCTAGCCGCAAAATATGTACAAAATACTGCTGTGCCCAGTGGTTAAATTTTATTTAAATAGACAATTGGAAGGCCCAACACAGTTCAGGGATTTCCCTCGTCAGACAACACTGAAGCTTGTCAGTTAATACATGTATTACATCAGGTAAGTTAAGCATTAGGGGTGGGAATCGTTTACTATCTCACTATTCGATTCGATTCCGATTTTGGGGGCCACAATTCAATTCAAAATCGATTTTCGATTAAAAAAACGATTTGATTTATAAAAATGTCTGCTTAAGTCTATAAAATCTGCATGATCTACTACAGTCTGCTTTACAAGACAGAATGACAAATACAGAAAACAAAGTCTTTCACATTTAATTAACAAAAATAATGTGCTTTGGTAAAATAAAATGCTTTTTGTTGTTACCAAAATTCTTGAGCTTCATTTTACAAGCTGTCAGGGCTGGCTCGGATGCTGTTCCCCCAGCCGTGGCTAGGGGCACCAGAGTCAGTCCCAGACTATAGGTGGCGTAACCATACGTTCTCAGCCAGTCTCTGCTTTCTCTGTGGTTGCTTCTCGTTTGAAGGTGTCTCGCCACCTCTCTGTTATGCTTTCTCTTTACTTATTCGAGTATCTATCTCCTGCGTCGCTTCCTGACCCATCTCAAGTTTTCCCAATCCTGCATTTCTTCCTATCCGTTTTGCCTATATTTTTGTGAAGGGTTTTATTTTGCTGCGGCGTTTTTTGCCAATTACTTCTTCTGGTGTCCTTAGTTTCGTTTTCGCGTTGCATTTATCCGCGCTGTTTTTTAGTTACTGTTATTTTGTTTCTTTCTCCCGTCTCACTACAGTTAACTGTTAGTTTTCCCGCGTTGTATTTTGCGCGTTGTATTTTGTTTCTATTTGCTCCATGCCCTCACGGTTTTGGTTTCTATTCGCTTGCGCGTTGAGTCTCCCGTGTTGTTTTGTTTGTTCGTTCTGGGTCGCTGTGCGCGTTTCCCTCTCGCTAATACATGTGAGGAGTGTCAAACGTATTGCTTTTGCGAGCCGGCACTCGTGTCCACCCTTCTCTATATTATTTCACGCTGTGTGTACGTTCCCGTGCTCACCGTGTTACATACGCCTTGCACACGAGCTACATTGTGTCAAGTTCGGTCTTCCCTGGCATTCGTAAATACCAAAATGAACCCATATTTTTTCCTTAAATAAAGACGGAACAGGTTGAATATCTCTTTCCTCCATCTGTCTTGAAAACCACGAGTGTGTCCCAGAACCTGCTGCATAAAGTCTCGCGTAATTTTGTAATTACGTAACGCGACTTAGAATCGATTTTGGGACATTTAAAATCGATTTTGAATCGTAGTAAATGAGAATCGATTTTTGATATATGAATCGATTTTTTGGCACACCTCTATTAAGCATGAAAACCATCAAATTGTGCTGGACACTGATCCACCATGGCAGGATTTGAAGATTACTGGTTTAAATAAATGTACTGAAAGTTTTAAGTGTAAAATCAGTACTTTTCAGATGTTTTTCACATCAATTGTTTTTCCTTACATTTAGGCAGTCATTAGAGTGTGTATATTTTTATATATTCATTTAGGAAGACCATGTCTTAACAATATTTTGTTTGTCATTTATATTTTTGGTGAACTGACCAATCATTGCAGCTATACTCGAAAATTAACTGTTCCAATGACCTGAAACCAATGCTACTGGCTAAGAAGAGTGTTGATTTTATGCATTTACCTGTGATGTGCACTGAATTTGAGATGCCAGTGGAAAGAGCAGGGGAATTGTGTCTTTCCTTTCTGTTAACAAAGGCCAGATCAGTGTCTCTTTCAAACCACGCCGTAACTGCTTGACTTGTCTGGAGGTTCTTCCAAGAACCTGTAAAGTATTTGAATCTTCAACTCAACTTGTTCAGTTCTTATAACAAACTCACAATATTCAGTGGTGTATCTAGTGGATACAAATCCAACATTCATTCCTTCATCCTAACTATAGCCAGGTTTCCATCCAAACCTTTCAAAAAAATAATGCGCAATTTCCATGTTTCGGCAGAAAAAAATGCGAATTAAGCCTTGTTTCCAGTCATTACAGTTATGCGAATAAATTTTAGATCACGTGAGAGGACGCCAAACAATAGTGGTTTTACGTCCATCTGGCAGTTACGCATTTTTGCACGTTGAGGTTTTGAAACATTTTTTTCTTTTTCTTTTCTATACATGGAGAAGTTAAATTCAATTTTTGCTCTCTCCAGAACTGTTTTTGTATGCATTTGCCATTTTTACATCGCGATCGTGTACAGAACCACATGACTTGAGGCATGATACGTCATCGTTTATGCGAAAAACCCTTTTCCATCCAGTTTTTCCGAATTTTGGCGATGCGATAGTCTAACTTTTCCACCTTCTCCTAGCGTAAAAATCTTTTTGCGATATTTGGGGCTTTTTTCGAATTTTGGTCTTTTTCCATCCAGTTTTTTTCATGCGCATTTTCAAAATGCGCAAAAACTCGGTGGATGGAAAACCCTCTTATGACCTGTTAAAATACTTACAGCATGGAGGAGGAGTTTGTCAAGAAGCCATCTTTTATTTTCAGATGTAACTTGAGGCAAATCCCAGGACAGTGTCAGCTCATTGATGCTGTGCTTTTCTTCAGAGGATAGTTCTGCTGTGCCATGCAGCTGATGTGGAAAATCAGTCAAAATTAAAGGAAATGGAAGAAACACTGTTTTACTGTTTTTACATTTTCTCAAATTTATTGGGTTTGAAAAATTTAGGGTTGAAAATGCTGATCTGCTTATTAAACATTAAATTGCAATACTATAAAATTATTCATTGACAATATCAAATATTTATTATTGAAGTCTTACTTATCAATAGACCCATTTCTTGGGGGGGGGGGGGGGGGGGGGGGGGGGGTCATACCAACTGGATTGTCTCACGGATATCAAGGTCAGCACAATCCTTGATATCTATTGTGGCTTTTTCTGTGGATCCACCAAACAGCACGTGCAGGATTGCTGGACTCATTCCATCTAGGCATGGCCCACTATGCAAGAATGAATGACCAATAATTCTGCCAGCAACAATAAAGAAGTAGCTCTCCAAGAGGAACTGGGAAGTGGATGGAATCAATTGCTCTTTTTCACCTACAAAAATAAGAGTTCCTCATAAACAGGCCATTATTAGCATCATCTTTGTGACCCATGTTCTACACATCAAACAAGACATGCACTGTACCATCTCTTCTCAGTCTGTGAATCTGCAGGAGTCTGAAGTTACTTCTGTCCCACATGCAAGGTGACAACTATTTTGTCTGGTAAGCTTAGTTTTTTTTTAATATACATTTTGCACTACATCAGGTACTCAACTGGCGGACCGCGGTCCGGATCCGGACCCGAACGCAGTCCTGTCCGGACCCAATCTCATTCCTGATTAACTGGATACGGTCCAAAACAAAACCGTAGCATTTATTTCAGGGCTATTGAAAAAAAACTCCGTCACGAGTGTTACGTTCACCACCCCCGCTCAACAACTTACGTTCGCCGCCAACATCACCCCCCCCCCCCCCCCCCCCCTCACCGCCCCCCCCCCCCCCCCCCACCCTCAACAACTTACGTTCGCCACCCCCGCCCACACCGGACCTCGGGTCACAGGTATCTGCCAAAATTGGACCGCGGACAAATTTAGTTGAGTACGCCTGCCCTACATGGTTAATCCTACATTCACGTGCACATACAAACATGCATTTTTCATGGTGGTGCACTTCCTATGCCTCATGCAATTTGTCACAGGTATAAAAACATATGCCTTGAGCTAAAAAAATGTGATGTAGCTGTGTACAGCAGTACCTCCTGCACTCATCACTGTGAGCCTTGATTTGTGAAAAGGGGAATTCTTCTTCACAGGTGACGCAATTCTGAAGTGGTCCAACTAGCTCACTACTGCATTCTGGTTGACATACCTACAAAGGAGTTTAAATATTACAATTCATCACAAGAAGTAATGATTTGATGTTCACAAAGGGAGCAGCAGTTTTAAAGTGAAGAACTTACAGGCTCTATGTTTAGGTTCTTTTGAAGTGGTCGAATGAAAATGGTGGCATGACCAATCTGGGTCTGTGGATCTTTTAGATGTCTTACATGGTAGCCCTCATTGGGACAGGGGATAAGGCTCAACTGGTGACTTCGAGTAATTCCAGAAATCTTGAGCAATTCAAATCCGCCTCCTTGTCGGAGTTTTGGAAATGCAGCTAAAAGGAATTCTCTGAAATCGTGTGGATTTGTCTGACAACCTGAAAAGAGAAGTCAGAAAAAATGCAAAAAGTGCAGTTTTCAAACTTTCACCTACACAGACTGTTTGGTAACTGTGATGACGTACACACCTTTAAATGTAAGACGTTTCTCTCCTAATCCTGCAGCGATAAGCTTTTGTTTGGCAAATCGATTGGGGACGAAATCCTCATTTTTGTCCTCAAGACAACAGAAGACATGGGTGTAAGAACTGAGTTGTGCAGGCACAACAAAGCGCCGACGACTTGTCCTTCTCCCTCCCTGTGTGTATGGCCCAAACAGTCTTGAAACCTCAGCTAAGTGAAGAGAAAATGCAATAAGGAAAATGCTAGCATCAATGCATTAAGGAAATTCAGCTACACTTTCATTAAACTTATAATCCGACAGGCGCTACTATATTGGTGATGGTGTATACAGGGTTGCCAACTCTCACACATTGAGCGTGAGACACACGCATTTGACCATCTTCACATGCTCTCACGCCACACTTCCGATTTCTCACGCGGAAAAAAATCTAGTTTATTTACCCCTGATCCACATATATGATTCAATGAGTTACTAGTTCGCTCTGGCGCCAACCACTGGAGATCGATCGATTGCGATTTAATACTTAATTTGTATCCATTTTACACCCTCCCCCGCTAACAATTTACACTCGCCAACCCCCTCCCCCATCCCCCCAGGTTCAAATCTCCAAGTGATCTTGAATACTTGGCAACCCTGTGTATATAAGACCACCTAATTAATATATACATATTTGACAAATGTTGGGTTTAATATGTTCGTATTTAATAAGCACGTTCCACTGGGAGTCCAGTTTGTAATCCAGCACCTCTGTAGAAACCTACCGTCCACGGGATGGCGGGGTGTCATGGTCTTCGATAACGTGGCAGGCGGACTTGGCGCGGTTGCGGTAGCGGGCGGTGCTACACAAAATATTGAACACCAGTTAGCTTGATCAGTTTACATTAATATGACAGCCGTTAAGCTTTTCGTGAATCACTTTAATGTTATTTCTGATTGCAATGTTTATTATACCGAAACAAACAGATAATACATAAATAAATACATGTGGAAATAAATAAATGTGGAAATAAATAAATAAATGTATAAATAAATATAGAAATACAGAAATAAAAAATAAATATATATTTATTTATGTATTTAAGGATTTATTTGTACATTTATTTATTCATTCATTTATATATTTATGTATTTAATAATTTATTTGTGCATATATTAATTTGTTCATTTATATTTTTATGTAATAATATATTTTACATATTATAATTATATAATTATAATAATATATATATATTAGTGGGCCAGTCTGTCAGGAACTCCCGGGCCACTTTTTCTCCTCAGTCCGCCCCTGCCGTAGACGGTTTAATGGGTCCTCACATTTGTGACTTTAGTTAGCAGGTTAGCTAGCAACCACCGGCAGTGGAAAAGAGGCCTTCTGCCCCGCGTTGCTTAAATAACACATATAATGAATTCTGAGTGAATGTTCTTCACTTTAGGCTTTAGTGTCCTGCTGTGTTTCGATATGAACGTTTCCGTGACACTGTAATATGTAAATATTTAAGCAGTTCTCTCATCATTGATATTTTTAATATTGTATGTCTGTCTATGGTTATTTGTGCTTCTTGGCAAACGTCTAACTTGCAAAACACTAGGTAATGACATTGACTTCTGTAGTTAGTAGTAGTCTGACTCAATGGTGTCTTGAATTCTGTCCTATCTGTACTATTACCTAGGATGAATTCTGTGATCGGATGCAAAGCACTTTTGTAAGTCGCTCTGGAGTGTCTGCTAAATGCCGTAAATGTTAATAGATGCTGCTTTTATGTACATTTTAAATTTGTAATGAAATGTGAAATTTTGTAATACTCTTTAATAAATGTTTTATTAATGTTCATCTTGTTGGATTGTGTTTATTGCTATAAAAATACTGTATTGCCTTCGTCTTAAAATATTAAGTTGACTGGACTAATTTTTATAAGTTGTGATAGCTTTTGTTCTCCCAACTAACACTGCTTTGTCCTGTAATTAATTCTATGGACAAAATATTTTAAGTGAACTCGTAATATAACTTTATTTTGAGTTGGGCAGATTTTTGAGTGAAAAGTTCAATTTACTCAAAAAATCACTTGTAATAAGTTGACTTCTTTTTTTTTTTTGTTTGCTGAACTTTTTTTTTTACAGTGTAGGTGACCAAGAGACATTTTCATTACCATGGAAGGTGTGATCAGGCCAGTGACAAAACACTGCGACAGATAACAGCATAGATCTTACGACTTATAACTACGAAATTGCCAATATCTAATAAAAATACTTTTTTATATTTAAGCTTCATAAATCCAACAGATCTAGGATACAATTTCACCCCCCCCCCCCCCCCCCCAACCCTTGTCAACTTACGTTCGTTTTTTCCACATTAAAAGAGATTTAAAAAATAAGGTTTTGCATTTTTATTGCAACGGTCATGCTATATAATTCATTAGTGCTACCATTTGAAAACTGATCATGTGGGGCCATGCAAATCTGTATTACATGTAATACTTAGGTGGAGACATTTTTCAAACAGTGGAATAGGGCACTCTTAACCACTCTACTGCAGTAATTCTTTTCGTAATCAATGCAGTTAACACATCATGCATGGGGGGGGTGTAGGAGCGGGTCAAATACAAGGGTGTAGGAGCGGGTTTGATATGGGGAGGGTTCACATTTCCTAAACAATGTTAGTTTCCCTGGAAGCCAAATAAAGTATGCCTGGAAAAGCCGCAACTCGGTGACCAGCAAGCTGATAATCATGAATTCTGCAAGTCTATTGAAATGAAATGTTACCTATATATAAAAAAAAAAAACATTTGTTATTATACAGAAAATCAACAAATATTCATTATACATTCAAGTAGAACATGCATCTCCTGTGTACACTCTTTTTATATAACTTTATTTAGTATACAGACTAAATATACATTGAAACTAAAGCAGTCTGTAATGATTCAAGGGGCAGGTGTGACGCAAACGCAGGTATTTATTAATAAAACAAAGGAAACGACACCAAACACAGGAGAGCTACAACAACGAAGTTATCAAATACGCAACATACACAAAAGGGACAACATACACTACAAAAAATGTGGAGTGAGGTTTACTTAAAAAAACCTAGTACATGTTTTACACACAGAAATACTAAGTAAATTTAACATAGCAATTTTTAAAGTAAAATTTACTTGCATCTCCTTAAAGTTTTTATTAGTATTACCAAAGTAATATTTACCACTGAAAGCAAGTAAATTTAACAAAGCATATATTCAAGTAATATTTACTCATAATTGTCAGTGTATTTAACTACAAATGTTTCAGTACATGTTACTTTGCAACACGTTATGTACATGAATTATACAATTAGATTTTACTCAGTGTACCTTAGTAGATTTTACTACAACAATGTAGCACCACATTCTCTATTGGCTTTTATTATTTACATAATAGGACTAATTTTTGAAGTTCTTTAGTAATGCTTAACTGCTAGTGATGTGTCGTTCGCGAACGATTCGGCTCTAAGAGCTGGCTCTTTGTAGTGAACGATTGGAACCGGCTCCACAATGGGAGCCGTTTTAGGATCCTATTTGGGAGCCGCTTGTTCCTTCAGTATTGCGCTTGTGCTCTGCAAATGCCAGTTTTTTTCCAACATCGTTTTTATTTGTCCTTCGGTGCCTCGCTGTCTCTCCCTCTCCTTGCGCGTATTGCTCTGCTTCTGCCAGTGGTAGAGAGCGGAGAGTTTATTTCCTCAGTCCGTCCTTGGCGCCGAAAATGACGCAATCGTGGTGGCTCCGCCCCTGCGTGAGGACCCCCGTGAGAAGCAAGGTCGTGCACCTCTTCAGTGCAAGGAACAAAGTTATGTATGCCGGGTTCATACACCTTTACAAGGTGGAATTCAAGCACTTGTACGTCACTTTCAAGGTCCATTTTCAATATTTCCCAGCACCTTAAACTTAAGTTAAATATTTATACATACTCGAAATTATTCGAAATTATTCGCTTTTTTATCACATCGATTCAGACAGCTACAGTTGTGATCAAATTTATTCAACCCCCACTGAAATAAAGTGTTTTGGCCAGTTTGACATTGATTTTGATCATTTCAGTCATCTTATTTACAATTATATCAAAGAGGCACTTATAAATTAGACAAACATAACATAATATTTATGATGGAATAACCACAAATGTCTTTACTGTGCTCACATCATTATCAGTTTTATTCAACCCCCTAGTGACATTATTTTTTAGTACTTAGTACAACATCCTTTTCCAGTTATGACAGCTTTCAAGCGTGAAGCATAGCTTGACACAAGTGTCTTGCAGCGACTTATGGGTATCTTAGCCCATTCTTCATGGGCAAAAGCCTCCAGTTCAGTCACATTCTTAGGCTTGCGCACTGCAACTGCCTTCTTTAGGTCCCACCAGAGGTTCTCAATTGGATTTAAGTCTGGTGATTGCGATGGCCACTCTAGAATGTTCCAGCCTTTCATGTTCAACCATGCTCTAGTGGACTTGGATGTGTGCTTCGGATCATTGTCCTGTTGGAAGGTCCAACGTCTCCCAAGCCGCAGGTTTGTGACTGACTCCATCACATTTTCCTCCAAGATCTCCTGGTACTGAAGGGAATTCATGGTACCCTGCACACGTTGAAGCTTTCCTGTACCATTAGAAGCAAAACAGCCCCAAAGCATAATTGACCCCCCGCCATGCTTCACAGTAGGCAAGGTGTTCTTTTGTTCATAAGACTGGTTCTTCCTTCTCCAAACATAGCGCTGGTCCATTGTCCCAAACAGTTCTAATTTAGTTTCATCTGACCACAGTACACTGTTCCAAAACCTTTGTGGCTTGTCCACATGACTTTTGGCATACTGCAGTCGACTTTTCTTGTTCTTTGGAGTCAGCAAGGGGGTGCGTCTGGGCGTTCTGGCATGGAGGTCTTCGTTATGCAGTGCGCGCCTTATTGTCTGAGCTGAAACTTCAGTGCCCACATCTGACAGGTCTTTTTTCAGTTCCTTAGCAGTCACGCGGGGATTTTTCTCCACATTACGCTTCAGGTAGCGCACAGCAGTCGCGGTCAGGATCTTCTTTCTGCCACGACCAGGTAACGTTTCCACTGTGCCCTTTAACTTGAACTTGCGAATGATACTTCCGATAGTGTCTCTTGGAATATTTAACAACTTCGCAACATCTTTTTATATCCATTGCCATTCTTGTGAAGAGCAATAACCTCTTCTCTTGTCTTCTGGGACCATTCTCTTGCCTTCACCATGCTTGGAAACACACCAGTAGATGTCTAGAAGGAGCTGAGTATCACAGTCCTTTTAAATCTGCCTAATTGGTGCTTATCATGCTTGATTGCTGCTCGTTGACATCCACAGATGTTTTCAATACCTGATGGAAAACACTGGAATGAACCTCTGTTCTTAGGAGTGGTAGTCGTAAAGGGGTTGAATAATTGTGTCAATGAAGAAATCACAAAAAGGCCATTTAATACTTTATGACAAAAAAAATTGATGCTATCTTAGTTGCATTTAGTTCTTTAACAAGTCCTTGTAAGATTTCATTATGAACACAATTACAAATGTGCACTGAATTCCATAAAACCCTTCGCAGCATTGGGGGTTGAATAAATTTGATCACAACTGTATTTGTTGTGAAACAAAATACAGTTACATTTTTAAGCATTTTCAAGTACTTTAGCACTTTTCAAACCTGGAACACAATGCAACATTAATTTTCATCAGGTAAATTCCTTCCCCTGTTTTTGAGGGGTGTTTCTTTATACTACCACATATAGTTTTGGACAACACTGCAAAGAATGTCTCCACTGCCCACATGTCAAGCGTGTGCTCCACACATCTGACCAATCACACGCAGCTTTCAGTTAATAACGTGGTGGGAAAACACTGAAAAAAAAAGTTATCTCCACTTTTTTTGTGGAAACAGGCAGACAATTGGCCAAGCTGTATTGCGTTCTTTTTTGGTGCTATTTTGTGATAATTTAATAATTGGTTATAATAAAAGTTTTATTTATAAAGCATTGTTATGCAGCATTTTTACTCCTCACAAGTGCTTAACAATGTCAATAATGAAACAAAATATTATAAAATTAGGTTTAAGCTATTAATTAATTAATAATGTAAAAAATATATATGGGGAGCCATTTGGGAGCCGAAAGCCGGCTCTCCACAGTAAGAAGAGCCGTTAGAGCCGCATCTCAAAATAGAGCCGAAAATCCCATCACTATTAACTGCTATATATTTTTATTACAGTATTAATTTCTGATATAAAACCAGCATTAAAATGTTACATGACGGTTTTAGCAAAGCATTGCGCAACATTTTGTGAAGAAGCAAGAAAAATCGCTTTTTATTGCAGCAACACCAGCTCAAACAAGCAGTGCATTAATATCGCAGAAGAGAAACTTTACTCTTACAAACACCTATATAAGGCACAACCTCACTTACCTCTAAATTCTAGCTAATAGACACGGTAACGGTGCCTTAGATGAACTCAAGTGGCATTCTGGGTAAGTGAATGCCCCGCCCCCTACTAAACAACAATAACTTCAGCAGCTAAACTAAATAACTAAGACGTTAATACGGCGAAGCCTTTCCAACAACACACTTGAATCTAAAGTACATTCAAATTATTATATCTACACTGTTAATACTTTAATGGCGACCATCTGTATTTCTGAACGTAAATTCCTAATCCCAGTTAGCATAAGTTACTTTGCTAATACTTCTGCCAGGCAGGTAAATAGCTAATTGGTTGGTTCATTAACATGGCAGTCTCATCTCACATTTTAACAGTTTACTTAAAAAGTGAAACGTGCATGTTAATCGTATAGGTTAAATCTCCGCTGTGCTCTGCTGAAAAACGTTTAACTTGCTGCTGTCACTGCGCATGCGTGGATCCTGCAAGTGACATTTTACTTGCTGTTTTCAGTTTAGCTTCTCACAAAAAGGGGGCGTGACAGACAGAGGGAGAAACAATGGGAACGGGGAAGCTAGGCGGGACCAGGGAGGGGCTGGACATGACACAGTCATTATTATTATATTATATTCTCACATCACCCTCACCACATCACACACACACACACACACGTTCATTGATGAAAATAACAGTTCAACATATCTAAATGCCAAATAAATTTCTTTTAGTTCATGGGCTATTCTTTATTGAATATTATGGTGCTGTAACTCCCCTGCCCAGAATCACAACTCATCACTGTGGCGGGCGAGGGAAGTGCAAAAATAAGGAAGCAATCACGTCAGTGTCAGGAATAAATTAGATTTAATGGATTAAAGTACACCAACTCAAAATTCATACTGTGACTTAATCCAAATCAAGGAAACAATAACTGGCAGTCAACCGGCAGCTCCTGACGGACGTGGCCAGCAGAGGGCCTCAGTACCGTGACAGTCACCAATTCGATGAGACGTAGGGGCAGGAGCATTTCGGATGGACCTGACCACTGAACCATATTTTAATGTGGACTCAAAAACACAAATGTATGGACCTGAAAGGGGAATTGTATGCATGGAAAATTGCTGTATTTTATTTTTTTTTTTAATGTTTTAATAATTTTAATAATTTAAAAGTCTCTAAGCAAAAACAAAACAAGGGAACCCAAGAACTTGTTAACCATAAACGCAAAGGTCAGTATCCCTCTAACGTACTGTACAAGATTTCTTGTACAGAAAAATGCATGTTCCTGCCCTTCTTTTAAAATGAACAGTCATGGACAAAACAATTATACAAAACTACAAGCTCTAGAATAGAATAAATATAAATGAAACCAACAAACCAGCCATTGCTCTTTATGTGCCTCTCATCTAGCTGCCAACAAGTCAAATGAGGTTTATGGTCTCAGACTCCTTCCTTTGAGTGGGTGTAACGTCCATTGGCATTCTTTATATTAACCTATAGGGAAAATGGCTACACTGACACTAAAGCCTGGTTTATACTTTCGCGAGTGACCATAGCGCGTGACTCCGCCCACCTTGCGCGAACGGTGGAAGCGTTTATACTTTCCACGTGCAGTGTTCTCCGAAACGATATGTGGTAGTATAAAGAAACACCCCTCAAAAACAGGGGAAGGAACATTTACTTGATGAATTTTAATGTTGCTTTGTGTTTCAGGTTTGAAAAGTGCTGGAATTTAGGCTAAAGATGCTTGAAATTGTAACTACTTCATTTCACAACAAATATCTGTCTGATTGAACAGTTCTCTTGTATTCCGTTAGCCTTTTGTAATTCCAGGACGAAACATGAGAGAACGTGAAGATGTTAAGATTGGGTGTTTTGAAAATAAACCACCATTAAATAATGTGATTAAAAGCGAATTATTTCGAATCATTTCGAGTATATATATATAAATATTTAACTTATTTAAGTTTATCGTGCTGGGAAATATTGAAATGGACTTTGAAAGTGACGTACAAGTGCTTTAATTCCACCTTGTATAGGTGTATGAACCCTGCAAACACGACCTGACCCAGGAAGATTGGAAAGCCAGGCAGGCCCTGTGGCCTAGGATCGAGAAAGCAAGGAAGGAAGGTAAAGCTTCTGGATTCAGAGGACCATTCGCCTACATTGAAGGAAAGCGTATTTCAGGATGAAGTGTTAGAGGTATATTAGATTTGTTTTACTATTAATAGTGGAGAAACCGTATTCAGGGGACTCCTCAAAGGTATTACTCTACCTCCCAGGTCCTAAACTTCTTTCTTTTTCTTTATTTATTTTGTTCTATAGTTACTGTTCTATATGGTTTCAAGTTCTAATTTAAAGACTGAGATTCTTTTTTCTTCTTTGAATGTGAGAGGGCTCAAAGACTCTATTAAGCGTAAAGCAATTTTTTTGTTTTGCAAAGGTCAAAAGGCCAATTGTTTTTTTCTTCAAGAGACACACTCTGAACCAGTAGATGCGAAATTTTGGACTCAACAATGGGGTGACAAGATTATCTTCAGGCACGGACGTAATTTTGGGGGGGGACTTTTTCAAAAGCCGGCTTTGGTCCCCCCCAGTTTTTACGGTTAAAACCAAATATTTAAATAGCGACGAATCCATGTCCCCCCCACTTTTGAAATCAAAATTACGTCCTTGTCTTCAGCCATGGTACCAATCATAGTGCAGGAGTTGCAATCTGTCTTAATAGATGTCCAGGTAAGATTAACTCAGGAAATGGACACAGATGGACACTGGGCAGAATGTGTGTTAGATATTGACAACAATTTGATCATTATTATCAATGTTTATGGATACAATAATAATCTAAAAAACAGACAGCTATTACATCAAGTTACAACTGTGATGGAAAAACTACAACAGACTTATCCCACTGAACATTTAGTGATAGGAGGTGACTTTAACTTAACACCTGATGAATGGATGGACAGATGCACATCAAAATACACTGTAAAAAATCTTTGTAAGTTTATGTTCTGTTAATATAAAAATTTATGTGGGCAAAGCATGAAACATAAAAATAGTTACTCCAAAAACAAAAAACGAGTTGTGCCATCAACTTAATATTTTGTGTTCAGTGAATGAGCTTTATGGATCTCAGTCAACATGTCAAGTCCAAAGAAAAAAACTCTGTTGGGCGAACAATAGTGGTAGTGGTGAAACTAATGTGCATGTTCAAGAGAGACGATTTTCTTGGCGCCTTCTGCACCAAAACTAAAATGAAGACCCAGCGTTTCACCATTTATCTAGAGGACTTCAAACCTTCACTGAAGAGGGTTTTCCATCCACCGAGTTTTTGCGCATGAAAAAAGCTGGATGGAAAAAGACCAAAATTCGAAAAAAGCCCCAAATATCGCAAAAAGATTTTTACGCTAGGAGGAGGTGGAAAAGTTAGACTATCGCATCGCCAAAATTCGGAAAAACTGGATGGAAAAGGGTTTTTCGCATAAATGATGACGTATCATGCCTCAAGTCATGTGGTTCTGTACATGATCGCGATGTAAAGATGGCAAATGCATACAAAAACAGTTCTGGAGAGAGCAATTTAACTTCTCCATGTATAGAAAAGAAAAAGAAAAAAATGTTTCAAAACCTCAAAGTGCAAAAATGCGTAACTGCCAGATGGACGTAAAACCACTATTGTTTGGCGTCCTCTCACGTGATCTAAAGTTTATTCGCATAACTGTAATGAATGGAAACAAGGCTTAATTCGCATTTTATTCTCCCGATACTTGGAAATTGTGCATTATTTTTTTGAAAGGTTTGGATGGAAACCCGGCTTGAGTGAAATTAATGTGGATCTTTACTAAGCTAACAACTAACTTGGTGGTGTTTGTTGAGTTTGAATTTTGAACTAGGTCGTATTTCAACATATTTTCCAAACGTATAATTATCAAAACTAGTGCTAAGCCAACAAGTTGTTTTTCAGTGTTTAACTTTGCTATGAGTTTAGTAATGTTAGTGCTAATACTGTCAGGTTTGGCAAGGACAAGCTACCGATTAACGGTTAACTGTTACGTGTTAACTGGCCGTTTCGAATTTAACTTTACCTCACATCGGCAAACTGTTAGCATGCGGACAAACGTTGGCTACCTAGCTAGCTAGAACTGCATAGTAATTAAGCATTTGCTGAAGCCTAATCAATTAATTATAGCAATTTTTAGATACTTTTTCCAACCACATACAGCTCCGCGGTGAGTTCCCCCGTTTCCCTGGATGTGTGTTGTATGCGTGTTTGTGTCCCCCTCCCTTAGAACGGTTTTTGCCATTTGTTTATGCTGTTAGTATATTGCTAATAAATAGCATTGAGCTAACTTTGGTATCATGGCTCATTTTTGTCCTCCTGACTCGACGATAATATAAATTTTATATTATAAAGCAGCTCTCATATGCCTGTTTGGTGATATTTTATGTTTACTTTTTGACATGCAAATAAAATGCACAATTACTTAATTATATTCTGTATATTTTGAATTTACTTCATAAAGCATAAAATGTATAGTTTAGGCAACTTGGATACAAATTAATAATTACCTGAACTAAACAATTGTAGTTGGAACAAAATAAAACATTTTGTTGGACTCACTAGGTGTATTTGGTTAATATATAACATTTTGTTGGCTCAACTTATTTTCATTAATTAGACTGAATTCTGTAGTTGTCAGCAGAACTTAAAATTTGCAATTTGCAGAGCTTAAATTAGACCAACTAAAAAAATTAGGTGCAACGGGTCACTAAGATTTTTTTTAGTTGGTGAGACTTGAAATTTTTTACAGTGTACAGGTGAGTTGTGACATCAGTCTCATCCAGAAGTTCCTTCAGCAAAAAAAAAAAAAAGATTTTTTTCAACACACCCCTATTATATATTACATGGTAATAACAGGTGAATATTTTTCAGCTGATCTCTGTAAATGTAAGAGTCTCTCTTATTAATATTACTAGCTATTGATTGATGTCAGTAAATTAGCAAATGTGTTATCAGCATAGGATTCTGTATGAACGTCTCTTGGTCACCTACATGCAGGGTGCAAGAGACCTCAGTTTCGTCCAAGGGCGCTTCAAAATCCTCAACCAGCGCGCATTTTTCCAAGTTCCTTCTGCAAAAAATATCTGATCTAATGTAAACTTCTATGGTATTGATATTAATAAGTATTTAACAAGTTGATGTCAGTAAATTAGCAAATGTGATATCAGCATGGGATTCTGTATGAATGTCTCTTGATCACCTAGAGGTGGGTCGGGGTCATTCTTGTCCTTGAGAAAGAAGAGCTCATCGATGATATCATCCATATTTGATTTGATCCGATCCATATCAATTTTGTTCACAGGTGCCTCTGCAACAATAAAAAAATATTTTGTCAACATACACTAATTAATTTTACATGAGAATGTCAGATGAATGTTTTTCAGCTGAGCTGTGTTAATGCTTGTTTGTCTGGTATTGACATTAATAGGGGTTTTACCAGGGTGATGTGATCAGTATCACAGTACAGCCCCTGAGCACTCCCTCTGGGCGTGTGCTTGTGTTTATGTCTGTTTGTATGTGGTCGTTTCCATATGTGTCTTGGTGTGTCATGTTCGTCTGTGTCGTTTGGATTATTCGGTGCACCTGTCTCTTGTCTTTTTATCATTACGTGCTACACTCTGGTCTTGTTATTGTTGGTGAATTTAAGTCTGCATTTTATCTGCGTTCTTTGTCAGTCTTTCTTGACCGTTAGACCTCATGCATCTATTGTGTTTTTATTCGCATAAAAAATGTCACGTGTTTAAAGACACTCCTGACTGCATCCTGCCTCAAGCCTCAGGTGTTATTATCATGGGATTACACTTGACTGTGAAACTGAACATTTAACATCACTAAAGGCAAAATAACAATACACATTCCATAGAATAATCCCTTCAAAGAAGTTTTCCCATTACTAAACAAACAAATAAATAAAGTAAAAGTTATAAAAAGAGCTATAAAAGAAGCGGGCCTCGCTGTATTGTTACAATACAGCCAAGCATAAAACACAAATTTAATTGAATCTTTAATAATGGATTCATGCCGAGACCATCACCATTGGTGGATCTGGGTTTGTTTGTGTTGCCATAGCAACACCACTGCCAATGATTTGATTGCATCTTCTAACTACATAAAAATTTACCTGTCAATTTTCTGTTTCTTTTTCTCTTATTTTTCACTTAATGGCTCTAGCAATAAACTCCAAAGTTACTTAACGCTACCTAGAAGTAACATGTAACTGTGCACTAATAATTCTAATAGCAGTAAGTCATCATATTTTGTTTCCTGTGAATTCTGATTATTGCAATTTATTAATGATTTTCAAAAGGAAAAGACGTCCAATACTGCTACAAGCATAAAGATACGCAGTGAATAAACCATTTACATGAATCTTTATGCTGCTTTACTGAACTGTGTTCAAAGAATAGGACATGAAATAAGTCCCTATACATGCCCCAAAATAAGTTGTTAACATTGTACTTATTCACTCACTCATGGGATTGGTATCGTGTGTCTCCTGTTTTGGTTTTCCAGAGTATTGTTCTTCAAAATTCCGTCTGCAAAAAGATGTTTTTTCAACACGCCCTTATTAAATATTACAAGTTAATAACAAGAGAATATTTTTCAGGTGATCTCTGTAAATGTAAGAGTCTCTCATTTATATTACTAGCTATTGATTGATGTCAGTTTGATGTCAGGTTGATGTCAGTAAATTAGCAAATGTGTTATCAGCATGGGATTCTGTATGAACATCTCTTGGTCACCTACATGCAGGGTGCAAGAGACCTCAGTTTCGTCCAAGTGGGCTTGGAAGGCTTCAACCAGCGTGCATTTTTCCAAGTTCCTTCTGCAAAAAATTTTTCAAGAAGCCCTTAATAAATATTGTGTGGCAATAACAGGTGAATATCTGATCTAATGTAAACTTCTATGGTATTGATATTAATAAGCATTGAACAAGTTGATTAGCAAATGTGTTATCAGCATGGGATTCTGTATGAATGTCTCTTGATCACCTAGAGGTGGATGGTCGGAAGAAAAGTCATTCTCGTCCTTGAGAAAGTAGAAGAGCTCACCGATGAGCTCATCCATATCAGTATTGTTAACAGGTGCTTCTGCAACAACAAAAAAATATTCTGTCAACATACACCAATTAATTTTACATGAGAATGTCAGATGAATGTTTTTCAGCTGAGCTGTGTTAATGCTTGTTTGTCTGGTATTGACATTAATAGGGGTTTTACCAGGGTGATGTGATCAGTATCACAGTACAGCCCCTGACCCATGCTTTTGTACTACTATTGCACTACTAAACTACCGAGACTTGAAGCAAATGAAGGCAGCGGCAGTGGAAATGTTATTGGGGCAGGTGCGAGTGTGGTTGAGTCCCAAGCTATATACTAAACAACTAATAAGGTAAGAAACGATTCTGCACTTAAAACACTTATAAAACACACATAAATCATTTAAAAGTAATTTATATAAACAAACTGGCTTGTTATTTTGACATTTGTGTGCCTAAGCGTTGCGTTTTGTGTGCGATCCGGTGACATTGTCGGCCTCAGTGACCCCTTGTCTCATGCTGCTGTTTGTGTTCCGGCATCGTTTGATTTACAAATTAAGCACTGCAATACAGCCAAGCATAAAACACAAATTTAATTGAATCTTTAATAATGGATTCATGCTGAGACCGTCACCATTGGTGGATCTGGGTTTGTTTGCGTTGCCATAGCAACACCACTGCCAATCATTTGATTGCATGTTCTAACTACATAAAACTTTACCTGTCAAGTTTCTTTTTCTCTTATTTTTCACTTAATAATATATGCAGTGAATAAAGCATTTACATGAATCTTTATGATGCTTTACTGAACTGTGTTCAAAGAATAGGACCTTAAATAAGTCCCTATATATGCCTCAAAATACGTTAATGTGACAGGCAGGGTGAGCGAAATAAAATGGAAGTGATCACGCCAAGTCTCAGGGAAAATGTAAGGCTTAATAGAAAAGCGCAAAACAAAACCCATGACTTAGATCCAAATGAAGGATATAATGACCAGCGGTCAACTGGTACAAAGACAAGACATATATAGGCAAACAAACGACCCTCAGGTGAGACGGATCGAGGGCTCCGCCCATCTGAGGGACAAACACAACAACAAAAACAACTGCCGCTGTGGACGGAGGCGACCGGTAGAGGGCCGCCATACCGTGACAGTTAACATTGTACTCATTCACTCACTGGTGGGATTGGTGTTGTCTGTCTGTTTTCTTTTGGCTTTTAGTTTGGTTTTGGACTCCTCCTCCGTGTCTGTGTCGATAGAATCTTCCTCGAAGCCTCCAATACACCAGCACCAGAGAAATATCATTTTGGCAGCTGTTCTGATCAGTACCTTTCCACAAACTGATCTGAAATTATACTGTACATAGAATAACCCTCATTTGTGTCATTATGACATGTGACATTCCAATTATTGGGTTACACAAGCATGGCAAGTGGTATTAGACAGCAATACTAGAATATGATCCATAAAGGCACTTGATGAAAACTTGAATCTAATGTCATTATGTTTCTTTGCTTAGAAAAATAATGGTAATTATTAGAAAAATACTTGTCACTAGCTCGTTTGTGCCATCATAGATGGAATTATCCGTAATTGTTCAGCCTCAGATTCTTTTCTTTTGCAGCGAAAAATAAGCCGAGTCACGATTCTTTTTCCATCCCCCACTGCCACGCCCACTTCCCCGTACAAGTGCACAAATCTGTTTTGCAACACGTACACCGAGATATGTGTTGCAAAAGTCGAGCAGAGCAGATTTGAAGTTGTGCGGTGTAATTTTTTTACATTCACGCTCAGATTTATATTCTACAAGTTCTCACATCAAAACTACAAGTGCAACTTTTAGTTTACAGGTTCTCAAATTAAAAATACACGTACAACTTTTAGTTTAGGTGGCGATAGGGGGCAGTGGAGGATTAAAATCCCCTGCAAAACCGGTGAAAGAACATTTTTACCTGACGGTACACCAGGCAAAAAAAGAGTTTTTTCACGGACACTCGCGCCGGTCGCGACGCAACCTTCCAAGCTCGTTTTACTTTCAAGCTCTGCGCCCCCCTGCAATAGCTCCCCACTTTGGGAACCACTGCGCTATATAATGTGAAATGACGACAAATCCTTTTTAAACACCAATATGACTAGCTAGCTATTTAAAGTCAAAGGAACGTCAGAAATCCTTAGCGCTATAAGTCCAAAAGACATACATACCTGTGCAGCAATCTGTGTATCTGAAGCCTATATGCTGTGGTAAATAAATATTGTAAATGTGTCCAAGAACTTGTACTGCTCTCCTCTGTCTATATCCCGCAAATGGCGCTCTCAGCGTGAGTATATATATATATAAAATAAAAAGTATAAAATATATATATTTACTGCTTTGTGACGTCATGCTAATTCGGTGACGTCACAACAGTGTTGTTAGTAACGCGTTACTTAGTAACCAGTTACTCTGATCTTACCACTTACAAGTCAGTAGCGAACCGTGACCATTAAACCTGGGCCCGCTCCCATCTCATATATATATATATACAGCGGGGAACCGTCAGGGCCCTCTACCAGTGACTGTATATATAATGGACGGTACGTCGCCGTTGACTCCCATTGTGAACTTTTGAAGCCACCAAGATGGCCGCACGGACACCGCCATCTTGGATGCGCTTGCGCAGTAGATGAAAATTGGAGCCAGAGCATGCGCATTACAACCGGTAGGCAGGACAGTATCTCCGCCAGAGACCGTATCTCCGGCCCGACAATCGCTAGGATACGCCCACCAGTATAGACACTTTTGACGTTTTACAAAATAAACAAAGGTAAAAGGTTTTAATACTGCTGTCGAGAGTTTTGATGTTGAGCGCGTTCACGTTTGAGCGTCTGGTAGTAGATGTCAACCAACGCAGCTATTAACTGTCAATCACCTTATCGCCACACCCCTTTAAATAACACTTAATAACTTCTATAAAATCTGTTTATCGTAGAGAAAAACACTGGGAGAGATACTAACGCAATAGGGTGTTATGGAATTGACAAAATAAAATTGCTCAAAAAACCTATTTTACGTGTAATAAAAATTCAAAGTTTCTCGTCCGGCCCGTTCACTTACATGGGAATGGGCGGGGTTAAAAGTTGTACTTCAGCCAGCCACTAGAGAGCAGCTGACTCACGGAGGCTTCACTTTTCACTCGTGTCGTCCAGTCCACTTATATATACGGTCTCTGGTCCTGTCTCGTGATCACTGAGGAATGTGTCCTGCACTTATTTAATGTGCGTTCGCGCGATGTCTCGTGCTCGTCTTTGTCCCAAGCGCGTGCCTGTGTGTGTGCTGCTTTGTTTGTGCCACTCGTGCTGGACTCCACAGTCCGTGTTCAATAAAAGTGTGTGTCGTTCACCGCAACGTGCCTCGTCATGCCTATCTCCTCCCCGCGTTACAATTTAACTTAAACGGCAATGCAAATGTCTAATTACAAGAAACTACCCTGCAAAAATTACATCTTGGCAAGTGAAATCAACTTCAATTCCTAAACAATCAATCCCATGCTATGCGCAAACCTGAGTGTCTGAGTGTCAGTGTAACCATTTTCCCTATAGGTTAATATAAAGGATGCCAATGGACGTTACACCCACTCATAAAGGAAGGGGTCTGAGACCATAAACCTCATTTGACCAGTTGGCAGCTAGATGCGAGGCACATAAAGAGCAATGGCTGGTTTGTTGGTTTCAATTATATTTATTCTATTCTAGAGCTTGTAGTTTTGTATAATTGTTTTGTCCATGACGACTGTTCATTTTAAAAGAAGGGCAGGAACATGCATTGTTCTGTACAAGAAATCTTGTACAGTACGTTAGAGGGATACTGACTTTTGCGTTTATGGTTAACAAGTTCTTGGGTTCCCTTGTGTTTTTGCTTAGAGACTTTTAAATTATTAAAATTATAAAAAAAATTTATTATAAAAAAATACAGCAATTTTCCATGCATACAATTCCCCTTTCAGGTCCATACACTCATGTTTTTGAGTCTACATTAAGATATGGTTCAGTGGTCTGGTCCATCCGAAATGCTCCTGCCCCTACGTCTCATCGAATTGGTGACTGTTCCGGTACTGAGGCCCTCTGCTGGCCGCGTCCGTCAGGAGCTGCCGGTTGACTGCCAGTTATTGTTTCCTTGATTTGGATTAAGTCACAGGATGAATTTTGAGTTGGTGTACTTTAATCCATTAAATCTAATTTATTCCTGACACTGACGTGATTGCTTCCTTATTTTTGCACTTCCCTCGCCCGTCACGGTGATGAGTTGTAATTCTGGTCAGGGGAGTTACAGCACCATAATATTCAAGAAAGGAGAATAGCCCATGAACTAAAAGAAATTTATTTGGCATTTTGATATGTTGAACTTATTTTCACAACTCACCAGTGCGAAGTATTGCCTCCCTGTGTTGCGTACCAAGCCGTGTTTCATTCTACTCTGTCTGATATCCCGGTTACTGATCCTTGCTCTGCGCCTTTTGATATTCTCCTGTTTGCCTAGCCCTTTTGTACCTCTGCCTGCCGCTCTTGGACTGTTCTGGTTTTTGACTCTGCCTTTTTGCCTTGCCCTTTTGTGCTGCTGCCTGCCTTCCCTATGGGGTCTGCTTTTTGCTTATATTTATATTAAAATCAACATGTATTACACCTGCGTATGGATCCCTCTCTACCCTCGGGTTCACCACCGTTACAATTCCATTTCAATAGACTTGTAGAATTCATGATTATCAGCTTGCTGGTCACTGAGTTACGGCTTTTCCAGGCATACTTTATTTGGCTTCCAGGGAACCTAACATTGTTTAGGAAATGCCCCCCCCCCCCCCCCCCCCCCCCAAAGGTCAAACCCGCTCCTACACCCTTGTATTTGACAGTTTTCCCCCCATGCATGATGTGTTAACTGCATTGATTACGAAAAGAATTACTGCAGTAGAGTGGTTAAGAGTGCCCTATTCCACTGTTTGAAAAATGTCTCCACCTAAGTATTACATGTAATACAGATTTGCATGGCCCCACATGATCAGTTTTCAAATGGTAGCACTAATGAATTATATAGCATAACAGTTGTGGGGGGGGGGTGGGGGGTGAAATTTGGTGAAATTGTATCCTAGATCTTTGGATCCTTTGGATTTATGAAGCTTAAATATAAAAAAAGTATTTTTATTAGATATCGGCAATACGGATCCTGTATTTACTTGGTATCGGATACACAATTCCCAGTATCGCCCACCTCTATTCCGGACACGTGAAGGTTATTTAAACCGGTGTGGCCGGTATATGAAATATTCTTATGATAACAAAAATAAACAATTGGGTTTTGGGGCAAACCGGTATACCGCCCAGCACTGCACACATATGAATATAATCAATATTTCCTTCAAATACTTATGAGAGTTCTGTTGATTGTGCTTAAGATTAAATTGCAAATTACAATAATTCTTGCTGTGGCTGGGGTGTAGCTGCAGAACTCCCTGACTCTGTATCAACACAGTGGGAAGAGGCAGCTGTGGATTGCCCGGGTGCAGGGTGAGTACGCAGGCGTCTATTTCTGCACCACTTCTAATCCTGCAGGCCAGAATAGCAGGTCTTACTCCGTGGTGATCAAGCGTGAGCACCAGGCCACACATTTGGGGGATCATGTCGCAACACCATTTTAGGATAAGCATTTAGGATCAGATTAAAGAGACTTCTTCGCGGATCATTCACATTGTCACTTAATTTATTTTCATAATGTTTTTGTATTTATGTGCATGTGTGTAGCTCGTCCTGTAATCTCTGGTGTGGCTGTTGTGCAGGAGATCGCTGTAGTGGCAGAGCAGGAGGAGTAGCTCTAGTGCTGCGTTAGTGGCCGGCCTGCACCTAGAGTGGAGTCATGATAGGGACCGAGACACAAACACAAACCCATCTCATGTATCGTTCTCACAATATCACAAATTCAAGTACAACATATTATCACCTGTTCGACTCATTCAGCAGAAACTTTGTGTTTTTATCTGTGTGTGAGGTTAGACTCACTGTTGTCCAGAGAATCAGATGCATTCCCTGGAGCAGATATTTCATACTTAATCTTACCTCACAGGTTGGATATATCTTCCTGTAGTTGATTTTTTTTTACCTAACAGGTCTCATCCAGAGTACTGTTTTTCAAAGTTCCCTCTGTAAAAAAAGATTTTTTTCAACAAGCCCTCATTAAATATTACATGGTAATAATGGATGAATCTTTCTCAGCTGATCTACTTTTCTACATTTCTCTGGTATTGATATTAATACATATTGAACAGTCAGTAAATAAGCAAGTATGTTATCAGCATAGGATTCTGTATGAATGTCTTTTGGTCACCTTGAGGTGGTTTGCGTGAGACCTCAGTCTCATTCAGGACAATGTGGATGAGCGGCTGGATGGTCTCATCCAGAGCACTTGTTTCCAAAGGTGCTTCTGCAAATCCAAAAGATTTTTTCAACATATTAATAAAAAAAAAAAAGTCAGATGAATGTTTTAAATATAAGACACTAACTTAATGGCTTAAATACAAGACACTAACTAGAAACTAAACAAGGAACACATTATAGGTGTAACGTGTGACCAGTCCCCCTCACGTCAATCATGGCCCTGTTGGTTTTGTTTTCCTTTCCATGTGTATCCTTACGTAGTTTCCACGCCCTTGTTCAGTCCCTTGTTTCGTGTCATTAGTTTCACCGGTAATTAATGAAGGTTTATTTGGTTTAGTATTTAGATGCCCGCTTTTGTTTCCTGAGTTGCTGGTGATTGTTTCTATGTACTTGCGTCTTGGCAGAGTTTCATGATCAAGTCCTGTTTGTTCTTAGGTCAACGATTTACGTTTATATTCTGGTTTTGTTCTTTGGTCATCCTTGAGTGTTATTTTCAGTCTTGGTGCGTAAGTGTTATGTTGTGCTCCTCCTTGCGATTCGTGTTTTCGTTCTCAGGTTTTTTCCATCTCTTGTCCCAGTTCATTAGTGTAAATGTACTACCCTCTTGAAGTCAGTTCCTCGGTTAGTCATATGTGTTTTTGTAGTTATAAGTCGTAAGATCTATGCTGTTATCTGTCGCAGTGTTTTGTCACTGGTCTGATCACACCTTCCACCTTCCATGGCAATGAAAATGTCTATTGGTCACCTAGAGGTGAGTTGCGACATCAGTCTCATCCAGGAGTTCCTTCTGCAAAAAAAAAGATTTTTTTTCAACACACCCCTATAATATATTACATGATAATAACAGGTGAATATTTTTCAGCTGATCTCTGTAAATGTAAGAGTCTCTCTTATTAATATTACTAGCTATTGATTGATGTCAGTTTGATGTCAGGTTGATGTCAGTAAATTAGCAAATGTGTTATCAGCATAGGATTCTGTATGAACGTCTCTTGGTCACCTACATGCAGGGTGCAAGAGACCTCAGTTTCGTCCAAGGGCGCTTCAAAGTCCTCAACCAGCGCGCATTTTTCCAAGTTCCTTCTGCAAAAATTTTTTCAAGAAGCCCTTATTAAATATTGTGTGGCAATAACAGGTGAATATCTGATCTAATGTAAACTTCTATGGTATTGATATTAATAAGTATTTAACAAGTTGATGTCAGTAAATTAGCAAATGTGGTATCAGCATGGGATTCTGTATGAATGTCTCTTGATCACCTAGAGGTGGGTCGGGGTCATTCTCGTCCTTGAGAAAGAAGAGCTCATCGATGATCTCATCCATATTTGATTTGATCCGATCCATATCAATTTTGTTCACAGGTGCTTCTGCAACAATAAAAAAATATTTCGTCAACATACACTAATTAATTTTACATGAGAATGTCAGATGAATGTTTTTCAGCTGAGCTGTGTTAATGCTTGTTTGTCTGGTATTGACATTAATAGGGGTTTTACCAGGGTGATGTGATCAGTATCACAGTACAGCCCCTGAGCACTCCCTCTGGGCGTGTGCTTGTGTTTATGTCTGTTTGTATGTGGTCGTTTCCATATGTGTCTTGGTGTGTCATGTTCGTCTGTGTCGTTTGGATTATTCGGTGCACCTGTCTCTTGTCTTTTTATCATTACGTGCTACACTCTGGTCTTGTTATTGTTGGTGAATTTAAGTCTGCATTTTATCTGCGTTCTTTGTCAGTCTTTCTTGACTGTTAGACCTCATGCATCTATTGTGTTTTTATTCGCATAAAAAATGTCACGTGTTTAAAGACACTCCTGACTGCATCCTGCCTCAAGCCTCAGGTGTTATTATCATGGGATTACACTTGACTGTGAAACTGAACATTTAACATCACTAAAGGCAAAATAACAATACACATTCCATAGAATAATCCCTTCAAAGAAGTTTTCCCATTACTAAACAAACAAATAAATAAAGTAAAAGTTATAAAAAAGAGCTATAAAAGAAGCGGGCCTCGCTGTATTGTTACAATACAGCCAAGCATAAAACACAAATTTAATTGAATCTTTAATAATGGATTCATGCCGAGACCATCACCATTGGTGGATCTGGGTTTGTTTGTGTTGCCATAGCAACACCACTGCCAATGATTTGATTGCATCTTCTAACTACATAAAAATTTACCTGTCAATTTTCTGTTTCTTTTTCTCTTATTTTTCACTTAATGGCTCTAGCAATAAACTCCAGTTACTTAACGCTACCTAGAAGTAACATGTAACTATGCACTAATAATTCTAATAGAAGTAAGTCATCATATTTTGTTTCCTGTGAATTCTGATTATTGCAATTTATTAATGATTTTCAAAAGGAAAAGACGTCCAATACTGCTACAAGCATAAAGATACGCAGTGAATAAACCATTTACATGAATCTTTATGCTGCTTTACTGAACTGTGTTCAAAGAATAGGACCTGAAATAAGTCCCTATTAGGGTTGCAGCGGTAACCGGTTTCACGGTATACCACGGTATTAAAATGCACGGTTATCATACCGTGTGCGTTTGCTTATTACCGGTAAAAAGCAAGCCAGCGGAGAAACTGACCCGCGCATGCGCAACTCCGCTCCGGTTCAGCTACTCAGTACACAGCAGTGAGAATGGCAGAAAGTGCATCAGACTTAACACATTTTTTAACAAAAAAAAAAGCTAAACAAAAATCAGTGGCGAAAATGACGTAATCGCGGTGGCTCCGCCCGTGCGCGAGGGTCTCGCGCGCTGTCGATTCGCGAGGTCGTGCACCTCTCGAATTTTGTAACTTTGCGCGCGCTGCGCCTCAGCGCAATGAACAAAGTCATGTTTGCAGGATTCATACACGTTTAAAAGGTGGAATTAAAACACTTGTACGTCACTTTAAAGGTCCGTTTCAATATTTCCCAGCACCTTAAACTTAATTAAGTTAAATATTTATACATATACTCGAAATAATTCGCTTTTTCATCACATTATTTAATGGTTGTTTATTTCCAAAACGCCCAATCTTAACGTCTTCACGTTCTCTCATGTTTCGTCCTGGAATTAAAAGAGGCTCGTATTTGTTAACGTAATACAAAAGAACTGTGCGGAGTCGCGTGCTACGGTCACTAGTGAAAGTATAAACCTAGCTTTTTATGGTCCTTGCTTTCACTGGATGTGAAAGACGCTATTAATTTACATGCGTTCAAATTCTAACGTACCTGTTTTTGATATGTTAAAACCAGACTCGGTGTGAAAACCTTAAAATAGAAATCTCTATTGTGATAATGTCAGAAATAAATCCTCTCTTCCTGCAGTATCTGGTTATATTCCAACTTGGCAGTACAACGGACGTTTACAACAGTTGTTGATCAGACACTGACCCAGGCTGAGTTTATCAGATATTAAATAATTTAAACTTAAATAATTGTACTGAAATCCATGATTTAGGTTTCTCTAATTTTGCAGTATTTATATAAACATGTGTACAGCTTATTTTTTTAAAGGACACATTTTGTATAAAATAGTTCCAGGTTTCTACAATAAATAGTTAATTGAACAAAAATAACTAGTTGTAATTTCTTTAAGGGTCGGTGTATCTTTTAATAATATACAAACTAACTGTGATACCGTGATAACCGTGATACCGCGGTATTTTCTGAGACGGTTATCATACCGTGAAAATCTCATACCGTTGCAACCCTAGTCCCTATACATGCCCCAAAATAAGTTGTTAACATTGTACTTATTCACTCACTCATGGGATTGGTATCGTGTGTCTCCTGTTTTGGTTTTCCAGAGTACTGTTCTTCAAAATTCCGTCTGCAAAAAAAAAGATGTTTTTTCAACACGCCCTTATTAAATATTACAAGTTAATAACAAGAGAATATTTTTCAGGTGATCTCTGTAAATGTAAGAGTCTCTCATTTATATTACTAGCTATTGATTGATGTCAGTTTGATGTCAGGTTGATGTCAGTAAATTAGCAAATGTGTTATCAGCATGGGATTCTGTATGAACGTCTCTTGGTCACCTACATGCAGGGTGCAAGAGACCTCAGTTTCGTCCAAGTGGGCTTGGAAGGCTTCAACCAGCGTGCATTTTTCCAAGTTCCTTCTGCAAAAATTTTTTCAAGAAGCCCTTAATAAATATTGTGTGGCAATAACAGGTGAATATCTGATCTAATGTAAACTTCTATGGTATTGATATTAATAAGCATTGAACAAGTTGATTAGCAAATGTGTTATCAGCATGGGATTCTGTGTGAATGTCTCTTGATCACCTAGAGGTGGAAGGTCGGAAGAAAAGTCATTCTCGTCCTTGAGAAAGTAGAAGAGCTCATCGATGAGCTCATCCATATCAGTATTGTTAACAGGTGCTTCTGCAACAACAAAAAAATATTCTGTCAACATACACCAATTAATTTTACATGAGAATGTCAGATGAATGTTTTTCAGCTGAGCTGTGTTAATGCTTGTTTGTCTGGTATTGACATTAATAGGGGTTTTACCAGGGTGATGTGATCAGTATCACAGTACAGCCCCTGACCCATGCTTTTGTACTACTATTGCACTACTAAACAACCGAGACTTGAAGCAAATGAAGGCAGCGGCAGTGGAAATGTTATTGGGGCAGGTGCGAGTGTGGTTGAGTCCCAAGCTATATACTAAACAACTAATAAGGTAAGAAACGATTCTGCACTTAAAACACTTATAAAACACATACAAATCATTTAAAAGTAATTTATATAAACAAACTGGCTTGTTATTTTGACATTTGTGTGCCTAAGCGTTGCGTTTTGTGTGCGATCCGGTGACATTGTCGGCCTCAGTGACCCCTTGTCCCATGCTGCTGTTTGTGTTCCGGCATCGTTTGATTTACAAATTAAGCACTGCAATACAGCCAAGCATAAAACACAAATTTAATTGAATCTTTAATAATGGATTCATGCTGAGACCGTCACCATTGGTGGATCTGGGTTTGTCTGCGTTGCCATAGCAACACCACTGCCAATCATTTGATTGCATGTTCTAACTACATAAAACTTTACCTGTCAAGTTTCTTTTTCTCTTATTTTTCACTTAATAATATATGCAGTGAATAAAGCATTTACATGAATCTTTATGATGCTTTACTGAACTGTGTTCAAAGAATAGGACCTTAAATAAGTCCCTATATATGCCTCAAAATACGTTAATGTGACAGGCAGGGTGAGCGAAATAAAATGGAAGTGATCACGCCAAGTCTCAGGGAAAATGTAAGGCTTAATAGAAAAGCGCAAAACAAAACCCATGACTTAGATCCAAATGAAGGATATAATGACCAGCGGTCAACTGGTACAAAGACAAGACATATATAGGCAAACAAACGACCCTCAGGTGAGACGGATCGAGGGCTCCGCCCATCTGAGGGACAAACACAACAACAAAAACAACTGCCGCTGTGGACGGAGGCGACCGGTAGAGGGCCGCCGTACCGTGACAGTTAACATTGTACTCATTCACTCACTGGTGGGATTGGTGTTGTCTGTCTGTTTTCTTTTGGCTTTTAGTTTGGTTTTGGACTCCTCCTCCGTGTCTGTGTCGATAGAATCTTCCTCGAAGCCTCCAATACACCAGCACCAGAGAAATATCATTTTGGCAGCTGTTCTGATCAGTACCTTTCCACAAACTGATCTGAAATTATACTGTACATAGAATAACCCTCATTTGTGTCATTATGACATGTGACATTCAAATTATAGGGTTACACAAGCATGGCAAATGGTATTAGACAGCAATACTAGAATATGATCCATAAAGGCACTTGATGAAAACTTGAATCTAATGTCATTATGATGTTTCTTTGCTTAGAAAAATAATGGTAATTATTACAAAAATACTTGTCACTAGCTAGTTTGTGCCATCATAGATGGAATTATCTGTAATTGTTCAGCCTCAGATCCTTTTCTTATGCAGCGAAAAATAAGCCGAGTCACGATTCTTTTTCCATCCCCCACTGCCACGCCCACTTCCCCGTACAAGTGCACAAATCTGTTTTGCAACACGTACACCGAGATATGTGTTGCAAAAGTCGAGCAGAGCAGATTTGAAGTTGTGCGGTGTAATTTTTTTACATTCACGCTCAGATTTATATTCTACAAATTCTCACATCAAAACTACAAGTGCAACTTTTAGTTTACAGGTTCTCAAATTAAAAATACACGTACAACTTTTAGTTTAGGTGGCAATAGGGGGCAGTGGAGGATTAAAATCCCCTGCAAAACCGGTGAAAGAACATTTTTACCTGACGGTACACCAGGCAAAAAAAAATAATTTTTTCACGGACACTCGCGCCGGTCGCGACGCAACCTTCCAAGCTCGTTTTACTTTCAAGCTCTGCGCCCCCCCTGCAATAGCTCCCCACTTTGGGAACCACTGCGCTATATAATGTGAAATGACAGAGATGCTCACAAGTCATTTTTTGCAAGTCCAAGTCAAGTCTTAAGTCTTTGACCTCAAGTCCAAGTCAAGTCCCAAATATTTGAGTGACACTGTAGTCGCAAATCACTGTATAGTTGTAATGGTCTTTTATGACACTTCCGATGTATAATAGCTTAAACTAGTTAATGAAGAAATACAATTTTTAAAAGTGCGCACGCACACACAAATGTTTTCCAGATAAATTTTGTATCCGTATTTTTCTCCAAAAAGTATATTTCTTACAAAATTGTCATTTTTCTGGATACAATATTCTCTTCTTTCAGTAGAACATCTGCTATATTTTGTTCTAAAAGATAAAAGGAGGGTGTAATGAATAAAAGGGGTGGGTGTGACGCTAACGCAAGTATCGAATAATTTATTAAATAAGACAGGCAACAGATCTCACAAAGGAAAATAACTAGACAAAGGGGTAAGTAAACTATGGTGAACAAGCGACAGACTTGTGAGAATAACTAAACAGACAGAGTTCAAACACGCCACGACAGACCTCTATAAATATAAACACAAAGCTCAGGCACGACTTAAACAGGACAGAACCACATCACTAAAACACCTACCCACAGATAGAAGCATGAAACACAATAGCTAGACACATTAACAAAACGTAGACCAATACTCAGAAGCATTAAACATAACCACTAGAAACATTAACATACACCTTGAAACGGGGCGGGATAGATCAGAGAACACGGATACATACATGCATGCATACACAAGGAAACACACTACTACAAACTAAACCTACAAACCTACAAAGAGAAACAAGATAAAACAAGGAAGACAAACTAACTAATCCGACCAACACGGGGAAACGTGAAGAGAACGCACAGGCTACAGGACACAGACCGCGGAGAGGGAAAAAGCATACGGAGAACATGGACCTGGCAAACACAATGACCAACACAGGGGAGTAAAACTGAGGGGACTATATACTCTAAAACAGGGGAGCAAACGAGACACAGGTGTGGGCACTAAAGACGGGGGCGTGACAGACAGAGGGAGGAACGAATGGGAGAGAGGAGCTAGGCGGGACCAGGGAGGAGGGAAGGGCTAGACGTGACAGGGCTGTGAAATTAAAAAATCACATTTTAACTATATATATATATGAAAGGTCTGCATATAAAGAAAATAGCAACCAAATTAGTGATTATAAAATAAAAATTAAAAACAGAATTCAAATTTTACAATAATAATGATTCTGACATAAAAAGCCCTGCAGCAACAACTATTTGTCTCCTAATGAACTGGATCAAACACAATCTATTTGAACTTCAAGGTGTCTTTCAGTTTCCAATACAAGGAAACTGTTTATGCAACTAACGCATTACATTTTTAAAAGATCAGGATTGACAGGGTACTTGCACTTATCCTGGCTCGGTGAGGGCGCATTATGAGACCTCCATGACTGAACACCCTCTCTACTGCCACCACTGGTGGCAAGTCAATACCAATATTGCAATATTGCTAATAACCTTTCAGGCAGTGACTAACCTTTCCGGGTGGGTTTTCATGTGGCGAATAAAATTAGATGTGGTGGAACCAGCGTCCTGTATTTTTATGCCACACACGCTGCAGTTTGCTGCTCTTCTATTTGCTACTTGTACTTTTGTACCCAAAACTTATTATGAATGGTGGAACAGAAGCGAGCGTCCTCACCAACGCCGCCATGATCGCGATGTTTTGCGCCAGGTTTGAGGTGTGCGGAGTCGCGCGCAACGGTCACTTGCGAAATACTTGACGCGTCGCAACCGTCGAAAAAAATGACGAAAATGTTACGTCAGCGGGAAGTAAAAAGCATACACACAGGCGGAGAAAAGGTTGTCAAATGAAACACAAAAGAACATTACAAATAAAAGATTGTTCACGAGTCTCAAATCACGAGTCCAAGTCGAGTCGCAAGTCTTTTGAATGCAAGTCAAAGTCGAGTCTGAAGTCACTGTATATGCGACTTAAGTGCGACTCGAGTCCGAGTCCCAAACTCGAGTCCCCATCTCTGTGAAATGACGACAAATCCTTTTTAAACACCAATATGACTAGCTAGCTATTTAAAGTCAAAGGAACGTCAGAAATCCTTAGCGCTATAAGTCCAAAAGACATACATACCTGTGCAGCAATCTGTGTATCTGAAGCCTATATGCTGTGGTAAATAAATATTGTAAATGTGTCCAAGAACTCGTACTGCTCTCCTCTGTCTATATCCCGCAAATGGCGCTCTCAGCGTGAGTCTCTATATATATATATATATTTGCTGCTTTGTGACGTCATGCTAATTCGGTAACGTCACAACAGTGTTGTTAGTAACGCGTTACTTAGTACAGTTACTTACAGTTACTCTAATCTTACCACTTACAAGTCAGTAGCGAACCATGACCTGGGCCCGCTCCCACCCCGTTTCCTCTCATAATGAACTGCAATAAAAAACAAACTGAGACGACAGTTCAGCTTTAGAACAATAACATCTGTACTAGATAACTTCTTAAGCAAAATAAGGTTCCAACAAAATAAGGTTCACAGCTCCGTGTTCCTCGGAAGCGGAATATGTAAACAGCGCGCACGAGGGCATCAAAGGACTGAATCTAAACTAGCTAGCGGTGGTACGCTAACGACAGCTACAGTTAAGCCGCCCACTAAGAGGGAATATATGATTGGTCAATTTTACTGTCATTGGAAACTGGTATTGCGCTGAATTATAACTGCCAGGCCCTCTGTAAACGAACAGCGGGCATCACAGTCCTGATAGGGGGAGACACAGGCTCACAGGCTTCCACTTAACCCCTCACCTTCCAACACAGATTGAATAGACACGGGTGAATAATTTATTTGCTTATATATTTTTGTAATTGTTTAGATGTCGATTGTCAAACTGTAAGTAGATAAAATAAAATTGGATAAATTATATTATATATATATTTATGTTTTAAGAATATTTTAGACCCTCTGAGAGGGCGTAGAGGGCAGAGACCGTAGCCTATATATAAGTGGACTGAACGACAGAAAAGTGAAGCCTCCGTGAGTCAGCTGCCCTCTAGTGGCTGGCTGCAGTACAACTTTTAACCCCGCCCATTCCCATGTAAGTGAACGGGCTGGACAAGAAATTTAGAATTTTTATTACACGTAAAATAAGTTTTTTGAGCAATTATATTTTGTCAATTCTATAAGACCCCATTGTATTAAAACATTTTACCTTTGTTTATTTTGTAAAACGTCAAAAGTGTCTATACTGGTGGGCGTATCCTAACGAATGTCAGGGTGGAGACTCTGGCGGAGATACTGTCCGGTTCTAATGCGCATGCTCTGGCTTCAATTTTCATCTACTGCGCAAGCACATCCAAGATGGCGGTGTCCGTGCGGCCATCTTGGTGGCTTCAAAAGTTCACAATGGGAGTCAACGGTGACGTACCGTCCATTATATATACAGTCACTAGTAGAGGGCCCTGACGGTTCCCCACTGTATATATATATATGAGATGGGAGCGGGCCCAGGTTGGCAACTTTTCAAGATCACTTGTAGTGAGAATTCTACCTGAGGGGGTGGCGAACGCAAATTGTTGGGGGGGGGGGGGGTATTATTAAGTATTATTAAGTATATTAAGTATTATATCGCAATCGATCGATCGCCTGTGGTTGGCACCAGAGCGAACTAGTAACTCATTGAATCATAGATATGGATCAGAGGCAGGGCCGGAGTGGGCACCTATTTCAGCCCGGGAGTGTCATGCCCAAATCCGGCCCAAAATTATTTTTCCCTTCCAATCGGCCCAAACTAGAGATTGACATGAGCCGGCCCATCGGGAATCCTCCCGAATCTCCCGATTAGCCACTCCGGCTCTGGTCTGAGGTAAATAAACTAGATTTTTTTTCGGCGTGAGAAATCGGATGTGTGGCGTGTGAGCGTGTGAAGACAGTCAAATGCGTGTGTCTCACGCTCAATGCGTGAGAGTTGGCAACCCTGATATATATATAGCGCCGGATGCTAATACTACGCTGAAGGAGCTACACGGCAACATCAGCTCACTTCAGAACAAGCATCTGGAGGCGTTTTATGTGGTGGCTGGGGACTTTAACCACGTAAACCTGACCGACACTCTACCAGGGTTTCACCAGCACGTGAATATCCCAACGAGGGGTAAACACACTCTCGACCGGGTTTACACCAGCCAAAGAGACGCATACATATCTGTGCCCCGCCCCCACCTAGGCCTCTCCGACCACATCTCCATCATGTTCGTCCCTGCTTACCACCCCCCGCTGCGACGCCCTAGACCAACATTGAAGACCAGGGATGAGCAACTTCCATGATAGAGGGCCAAAATTTTTTCAGCACTATCATTGGTGGGCCACATGACAACGCACTTCAAAAATTTGGATATGAAAGACACTACAAATTATTCTCAGTAAGAACACATTTCAAATGAATTCATATCTGTATGTTTATTGTACCAACATACATCTATTTTCTGCATATAAATGCATTAACATGTCCTTAATAAGCAACAAAGACAACATTTGAACCCACGGGGTCAAATTTGTTGCCATCCAAAATGAGCAAACATTGAAAAAAAAAAATATATAACCTCAAAAGCCTAGAGTGCCACTTCTGACACCTATGGACTGAATATTGAACTGCAGTTAGTTACAGTGTCAGTGACAAGATGGTTAGCCACATGCTGTTTTGTTGAGCTGCAAACCTAGGTAACTAATTTGGCTTCTCAGCAAATCAGAGGTTGGTAAAAAAATATATATTTTTTTGTTAATCTGTTTAGTAATAGCTTGTAGAATGCTTAGAAGTACGTTTTATATTGTTTTAGGATAAATTGGTGAATATTAGCTAGTTCAAAAAACGATGGGTCAAAAATGACCCTCTGGGTGTATTGGTCCTTTGTAGATACAACATTGTGACAGTCTTGTATTTGGCTAAAGCCTTGAAATAAATGTATTTTTTATATGTTTTAGTAAGTTACCATGGTAGTACGGGGCAGAGACAAAAAAAGTAAATACCTCTTTATTTTTAGGGAGTATGGCCACTCCCTTTTCAAGACAGAAAGCAAAAGTTCACTGTAAAACTTACAGTGACATTAGAGCAACTTACAAAACTTACAAGTATTAGAGCAACTTGAAGCTGATTAGTGACTTTAGCCCTGAGTTTGACAGTGATAGCCATTCTGATGAGTTGTTTCAACCGCATGAAAGAGATGGTGGTGAATCTTCTTCCCAAGACAGTGACTTGTCCAACTCGTCCAGTGCTGGATGCACAACTTGCACGCTGTAAATTTCCCATCAGGACCCGTTGATGGTACATGATGCTCTTCTGGCATTTCTTGTCTGTTGCGGTAATCAATGCATGGCTTCTTTATCAGCATGACTGTAAGGCACACAGAGGTGTCAATTCCAGGTTCAGAAAGTAAACGTCCTCACCAGGATTTTGCTCAGGCTTCCTGGATTGTGTTGATTCCACAAATTTTACCTGGATTGCACTAATTAGAAAATCTAGCAAGCTTGAGAAAATCCTGGTGAGGACTTTTACTTTCTGAACCTGGAATTGACACCTCTGAAGGCACAGGGAATCAGTGGATCAAACCATACACAAACTTCACAAGTTTCAGGGTTTGGTAGCTCAGGGCTTGGTTGAAGTTGGAACAGCAAGAAGACAGGGTAGGCCATCAACTCCTGGCCCATGTTCCCCGCCACCACCAAGATTTGTTTGAGTTTATCAGAGTGCAGATGTTCGTTTTGACCAAATCGCCCATTGGCCTGTCAAGGAGGAAAATCGCCGTCGATGTGCTGTGTGCAAGGACCTCAAAACTGAACTGTGCAATATGTGCAGTTCCTTTCTGCATCAACAAAAAGAGAAATTGTTTCAAAGACTACCACAATGTATAGTATGAGTTCCTCTGCCAGCAGAGCATATTTTTGGATAAGCAAATACCCAAATCGTTTTTTCCAGCGCCTTGTGTTCCCGTTTCCATTGGCCAAAGTGTATTTGTTTATTTGAAATTCATTTCTAATGTGCAACAAATAATGCAAAAAAACATTATTAAATGTATTTGTGAGGTAGACTGATTATTTTCCTAAATTTAAAATAGTTTGTATTGACAGTGTTTGTTATTGCAATTCATTGAATTGATAGGCCTAAATCCCAATGGGTCAAATTTGGCCCAAATTCTAAATTGGGGAATGAAGGGTTAAAACTGAAAAAGTGGATATTTTTGTGTTCAGGGAACTTATAGCAGTCATTTAATTCATAGTTCATAATTTTCCAAAAAAGAAAAGGGTTCTTGGGTTCTCCATCATATCAAAGAACTGTAACGCAGCACGTGCTGCGGAGCGATGAGGTGGACACAAATGCTGAGAACAGCGAGATTTAATAAGGGAATTCCATAATCGTGGTCAACAGGACAGGCAGGAGTCGTAACAGGAGAGCCATCCAGAGAAGACAAATACAACGACATGATGAACACAGAATGAACCGAACAAGGCAGGGAAACAAGAACTGAGAGAAACACAACGGAGACAGAAAATACCAGATGAAAGAGATAATCCACAAAACCAAACAAACCACAAATAACCGGCAACGGGCTAGAGCAGGGTTATTATTCAAGTATATTTCTCTGCGGGCCAGATTTGGCAGAGAACTCTGACCTGTGGTCCAGACAATTTTCAGATACCTATACCAATACTGTTATAGTGGATGTATGGGATGGATGGGGGTGGAGGGTCTGTCGGAGGATCTGCTGTGGAAGTGGTTTCCAGCTACAGGTATTTGGGTGTGCACCTGGGCAACAACCTCAGCTGGAGCAACAACACCTCCAGTCTGGTCAGGAAAGCTCATCAGCGGCTTTACTTCCTCAGGCTGCTGAGACGAGCTGGACTCGGGAGCTCAGTTCTCCTCTCCTTCAGATGTGTTGTGGAGAGCGTACTGTGCTCCAGCATCAACTTGTGGCATGGAAGCTGCTCGGCTGCAGAGAGGAAAGCTCTGCAGGGGGTGGTGAAGGCTGCACAGAGGACTGTTGGAGTCAGCCTCCCCACCACCACAGACATCTACACCTCCAGATGCAGGAGGAGGGCTGCCTGCATCATGAAGGACCCCATCCACCCAGCACACTCACTTTTTGTCCCGCTCCCCTCAGGCAGGAGGCTGCGGAGCATTAGGTGCAGAACTTCCCGTCTGAGGAACAGCTTCATCCCGGAAGCTGTTAGACTCACAAACTCTAAATGAGAACCAGCACTCAGTTGGACACTTTACCCACAGTCACTTTTTTTACACTTGAACACTACTTAGATTTATTTATTTATTACATAGTTATTTTTATTCAACGTATTCTATTTTATTTTTTAGTCTATTCTATTTTTATTATTTTGCTGCTATTGGGGTAAAAACTGGGACCATGGGTTCTAAATTTCGTTCCACCTCATGTACCACATGTGATGTGCATGACAATAAAGTCTCCTTGAATGTGGGAGACTAATAGAAAGAAATTGGATTGGAATCAAATTTCTACAGCAATAATGTTTGACTGTTTTGTTTGCACTGCAATTTGTTGACAAAAACAAATTGATTGAAATTCAGAAAAGACAGACAGCTGACTGGAAAAACTGCAAAACTAGAAACTTACTCTACACATTGAAAACAACCTGAGCATATGCAGCCTCATTTTTTAGGTGTGAAAATTGAACCTCTGCCCCCCTATGAGCTCATTTTGATGACCTATATGGTATAAGAATGCAAAAATGCAATACAAAAAATTGAATTAAATCTGAATTTATGTCAGTGTGTAGCATTACAGCAGAGCACACATTTCTGAATTTACACAGGCCTACATGTTGCCCTTATTTCACTGATTGGTCCCCTCAGCCTTACACCACACAGTTTTACTCCTCTTATTGGCTGTTCACCCTGTACATGGCCTCTTTCCATTATGAGACTTTGTGATACTGCCGTGTTTAGCGTCTATAAATGTTTGCCAATTACAGTAAAGGTTCATGAGACGCACCACTGACCTATGGTTGAGACCATTGGTTGATCTAAACCTTCACAAATTCCCTAACTTACAACGCCTCTAAAACTCTACGTAAACTAAATGTAAGTACATCATATGCATATGTAAGACACAAATTATGTTATTGAACATAGCCAATGAGAACAATGACATTTCGCATATTATGTGGATTTAAATTTGAGCCCACTGAACTGACTCCGCCCCTCCAGTAAATAGACGCACACATATGCGACATAGAGCTCCAGTAATAGCGCCTGCAGTAGGGCGGGAGAACACGTCATCCTCGCCCTTAATTACGCATACGAACCTGGAAAGAGGTCGTTAAAAGTTTCGTTAATCTATCCAAAAGGTAAAATTACCCGAATTGGTTGTATTAGGCTTTTGGTTGCTTCTAAGTATATGTCCAAACATATATGTGCATAAATGTTTAACATTGTACTCCGCAAACAAATATTAACTGACAAGATTGAAAAAGCGCGAACTTTTCTTGCTAATCATGTTACTTTGCCAGCTAGCTTGTTCGTTAACTAGCCAAGTGGTTAAGAAGTTAAGAAAATATTAGAATCCGACTTGCAGTAGCTAAATGTCAGTACCATCGTTAATGTAAAATATATTTAAATTATAATTAGAAATGTTTTCACATTTCATGGGGTAATATTTCGGATATTTAGAAGGACGTTTGTCGTGTGTATTTTTCAGCTAGCAAGCCATGTTGGGAAAATCGAATCCGTCAGTAACGTTGAGGCGCGCGCACGATGTAGCTAGTTAGCTAGCATGGCTAAACTAGCGTGACTAGACTAGCATGGCTAGACCGGTTAGCACCAGGGTGTTGGCTCAGTAACGCTAACTGCACACAGAGAACAGTCTAGGCTGACTAAAGTTAGCTAAATAATTTATCCAAAATCTGAAAAGGAGATATTAAAACATTTGCGACGTGTGTATATTTGTCATTTGATATGTTGTATTCTTATATATTTGGCAGTTTATGCCAGTGAAGTTCACTTCGACCTTCATTTCGAGCTCCTTTTTAAAGTACGTTAAAACATTCGTTCTGATGTTTTCTGGCATGTGCCTGGAGTCACTTACAAATGTTACATTTTAACATGAAAGATGTTCGCACCCCATTTTATAGACATTACTTCCTACTGTATAAGTAATTTGTATGTTTGTTTCACAGGACTGCGAGGCACACGCATTATGAACCGAGGGTTTACACCATCATTAGTTAGGCCAAACCTTCCACTGAGGAGACCTGCAACCAGCCCTGGTTCAGTGTCGCCAAGGCACATTGCCCCTCTATTTAATGACATTGGTACCTGTTTACCCAAAGAGCAGAATTTGGCAAATGGCAGCTTGGACGGTATGCAGCATGTAACAATTAATATGATATGAATATGGTCCACCTTGAGTGTTTTGTAATGCTGATTTCATTTCAATCTAGCCTTTAAAAGTGAAGCTACCAGAAAGGAGACGGAGTCGACGCCCTTGAGGGACAACAGGGCGGTAAGCATCGGACTCCTTCGTTTTTCTAGGTTAAATAATACCAACATTAATTCAGTGATGTGTGTTGTAAAAATGGAATCTCGGTTATGTTTAAAAACTAGAATCATTTTCTTTACTAGAGAGCTGGACCTGTGCCTGTGACGCCAAGGCTGTGCAATTATTGCAGTCAGCAAGGTAGGCAGTGTAGATTTGAATATTCAATTACTATTTGAATAGTTAATTACCTTTTGCCAACTGTGCACGTCTTCAGTTTTTTGCTGTTGCTTTTGGCGTATTAGGGAGCCTCAGGTGCACACGCTGCAAAAAGACATGCTACTGTTCTGTAGCTTGTCAGACAGAGGACTGGAAGGCCCATCGCCACATATGCAAACCATGTATTCCGGAAAACGGCACAGGGTAATAGTTAACATGCAACGTCATAAGGAAACGCTAGATGTGGAAAAAATTGAACGTTTTATATTCAACCTGCGAATAACCAAATGTTGAATAATTTTTTATGTTCAATTAGTGATAAACCGAATGGACCAGGTGTGTTGGAGTCCAAGGTATCATTTTAATCCATGTTTTTCCACTGTGGTGTTATGATCACATGTATAAATACGTCTAGCTAGACTGTGTGTCTAATTGCATGGAGCACTCATGAAGGACTTCTGGCAGGTGAACAGCAATGACGTGGCTCCGCCAAAGAGAGTTTTCTTGCGTGACTTGCGCAGTAACAGCGTCTCCAGTGGTGATGAACTTCAGGTGAGTCTAAATTGGATCTTCTGCTTCTAAGGGCTTATTTAATCACTAATGAATAAATTCTGCTTTAAGGGGACTGTGGTGGAGATGAGGAATCCTGGCAAGTTCTTCATCCACATCCAGTCGGTGGAGATGACAAACACTCTGAAGAACATCACCACGGAGCTGCAGAGGACCTATGGAATCTCGCATGCAGCTACATACAAGCCAGAAGTTGGAGAAATCTGCACTGTCAAATTCTCTCTCGATCAGGTTTGTCCTTGCATCAAGCCCAATATAGTCAATATGGAGGACGATCTAGTAGCAGCAAAGGACTCAAGAATGTCTGTGTTCAGTTATTATGTACCAAGACAGTGTTGGAACAGATCAGTCTAATTCTATAGACCCATAGCACTGCACAGCTACCCCCCCCCCCCCATCTCACTCATGGAAACTTCACTAATGTGAAATCAGCTGTTCTGTTTGTGTTGTTCTATTTACGATCTGATCTGTATGATTGTTCCTGAATTGTACAGCTCCATTGGCAGTCTGGCTGGTTTTACCTAATAGCAGGACTATAATACTACTGTGAAATACTGGCTACAAAACCTGGATTTTAATAATGGCTTTCCCTTCAGAATTGGTATCGAGGTGAAATTATATCTGTTGATTTGGATCACCAAACTGCAAAAGCACTCTACATAGACTTTGGAAATGAGGAAGACGTCACATTTGACCGACTGCGTCCCCTGCCGGCAAACCTCGATATTGCACCCCCCTGTGTAAGTGTTTTGCCTCTGCTTGGATGCGTAGTGTTTTGCTGATTGATATACAACTGCAGGTGTCTGTGTGTTATCAGACTGTTCCAAACACTGTGTTGTTTACCGGATTCGATGTGTTCACTTAATTTGGACAGGCTTTACAGTGTTGCATCGCTGGGGTAACCGCAGTGACGGGCGTTTGGTCAGGCGAATGCTCTATTGCAGTGAGGCAGCTGGTTGCTGGAAAGACCCTGACCTTCACTGTGGTGGACAGCAGAAACAGCAGCACACTGCTTACAGTAGATGTCCGTCTGTCTGCAGTTGGTAAGGCGACTTGAAGCAGTCATGTCAAAATGTGGCGCAGAGTACACCACCAGAAAATTTAGAAATGTGAATGCGGGCAGTCATGGCCTGGCAGTTAGGGAACTGGTCTTGTGACCGGAGGGTCGTGGGTTCGATTCCCAGACCTGAGCAAGGCCCTTAACCCTCGATCGCTCACTTGTATAAAAAATGAGATAAAATGTAAGTCGCTCTGGATAAGGGTGTCTGCCAAATGCCGTAAAATGTAAATGTAATGTTCCAACAGGCAAGAACTTGAGCACTTTCCTAATTGAGCAGGATTATGCTATCAAAGAGGGCCCCTCTACCAAGCCACGCACTGAGCAGGATATCGGTGAGTTATCTGGAGAAGAATCTGTGTGTTTTTAGTGGTTGGTTAAGTGATTCTTTTGTCATTTTGTCTTTTTTTAATTTTTATAAAGCTTCTCTGATGACCGCATCTTTTGAGAACTTTAAACGGCTGTCTTCTGGGAAGAATGAGAACACCGAGGCTCAGCCTCCAGAGCCGTTGACCCAGGGGGTGGGGGACACTTTCACAGCCATAGTCACGCACCTCCAGTCTCCTTCAGAGATCATCTGTCAAAAGCTTGAAAATGCCAGTGAGTCAGAAACGTTTCTGTTTACCTGCAAAATGCAGCACCCTCCCAGTTTTCAAAGTTCAAAAGACTCCAAAAATGGAGTGTTATCATTCATAGATGGCTCCACTATTTTCTCACTGAGAGGGGTGCTTGTTGTCGTTTTTTCTTCGCTGCAGGTGTCATCCAGCAATTACAGATGAGTCTGAGAGAGCACTGCAGTGAGACGCAGGCTAGCGAGGACTTCAGGCCTGCTCCTGGGACAGTCTGCTGTTCTCTGTTCTCCGGTGAGACTGCACCTAAGCATTGCGTTCTAAGTGTCTGAACGTTCTTGATTAATCATGTGTTCTCGCTCTGCTTCTTTCATTACAGAGGACCACCAGTGGTATAGGGCCAAAGTGCTGGCGTATTCCTCTGAGGATCGGGTGTGCGTGGGTTATGTTGACTTTGGGAACTCTGAAGAGGTGACCCTGAATCACCTGAGACCAATCAGTGTGGACCTGTTATCTTTGGCGACCCAGGCAATCCCCTGTCACCTGGCAGGTAGAGCTATTTTTTTTCCACCTGCTGGTTCTTCTAGAGGTACTTGGCTTTCAACCAGCTTGTCAAGTTGATTTACATCAGTTCGAGTAGCATTTTGAAAAGTTCTATGTGCCCTCATCAACAGCTTTCTACAGAGCTGTAATCTGTTCTCTCACCTATTCAGACCTAGTAGTGTTTTGGAAACATGTTTTATTGACACTGAGAAATAGATTTTAAAATAAGGTAATATTTTATTTACAGCCTCAAGGAAGTGGCTCTTGTGTATCTTTCCCGTCCTCTTCTAGGAGTCAAGCCTACCTCGGAGACGTGGTCAGAGGACGCCGTGATGATGCTGAAGCGGCTGGTCTGTAACCGCTTCATCAAGGTGGAAATTCTTGGACAGAGAGACGGAATGGCTTTGGTCTCCATGGTTGATGAGTCCAGTGATCCTCAGACCAACATAGCTGAGCTCCTGGTTACTACGGGCTACGCTGCCGAGGGCAACGTGGAGGCAGAAGAAGTGGGAGAGGGGGTTGGCTCTGAAAACGCTGGTACGTCAGAGGAATGGATGTTACCGTTGGCATATATTACTGCACTGTTGATATATTTGTGCGCTTTTCCCACACATTTCTTGGCTGTTTTTCTTGTCGATTGGTCAAGCTGTGGACAAGTTGGTGTGGTCTTGTGCGGAACTTCCCATCGATGGCCAGAAGGTGGTGCTAGTGATCAGCGTGCTGGAAAACCCTGGGGAATTCTATTGCTATAATTACAATGCAGAAGGTATGGCTGTCCTGTATGGTGAGGGTAGACTGTGACTCCGTCTGCTCTGGGAGCGCAGTGTTCATATGGGCTGTTCTTCTTGATCCTGTGACAGACATGCAGACCCTGGCGGAGCTGTCCTCTGCTCTGATTAAACACTGTGAGGGTGCGGGGGGTCCATTCAGCCCTGCTGTCGGAGAACCCTGCTGTGCTCTTTACAGTGGTCAGTTCCACATTCTTCTACGGTTCTACGTCTCTTCACGTTTTATACGTGACCTTTTGACTTGTTATGTAGTGTTGTACGGTTCCCCTGTGTTTTGGGGACAAGCAAGGAATGTGTTTTGCTTTTACAAGCTTTAATTCAAATGTGCCACATTTCCTCCTGTGTGTGTGTGTGTGTGTGTGTGTGTGTGTGTGTGTGTGTGTACGCGCGTACGCAGGTGATGGGAACTGGTACAGGGCCATGGTACAGAGTGTGGAGGGGACCGGAAAGGCTAGAGTGTGTTTTGTAGATTATGGGAACTCCTGTGAGGTCGAGGTCACCGCCCTCCGAGCCATACACCCCAGCATGCTCAAACTCCCTTTCCAGGCCATTCGTTGCTGGCTTGCAGGTACATTTGAATCATGGTCGAGTCACTCAAACATATACATAGTGTACACTGTTTAGGGCAGAACTGTTCAGAAACGTATACATAGTGTACACTGTTTAGGGCAGAACTGTTCAGAAACGTATACAGAGTGCACTCTTTAGGTCAGAACTGTTCAGAAACGTATACAGAGTGTGCACTGTTTAGGTCAGAACTGTTCAGAAACGTATACAGAGTGTGCACTCTTTAGGTCAGAACTGTTCAGAAACGTATACAGAGTGTGCACTCTTTAGGTCAGAACTGTTCAGAAACGTATAGAGTGGACACTCTTTAGGTCAGAACTGTTCAGCCTTGTGCACAAAGGCCTAGGAGTCTCCATTTGAATCCAGCACCACCCACAGCTGCGCTGCCATTGGCAGATGAGATCAGCTTCGTTAAACATCGTCCGCCCACTCGTCTGTCTAGGGGTGGAGCCTGTTGGGGGCCGGTGGAGTAAGGAGGCGGTGCGGAGGTTCCAGGCTCTGTGCGTGGGCAAGCAGCTCTGTGGCAGAGTGCTGTCCATCACGGAGAAGGGCTACGGCGTGGAGCTGGAGTGCGGTAACCTCAGCGTCGCCGCCGTGCTCATCTCCGAGCAGCTCGCCCAGCCTCTAGGACAGGACACGGGGATCGCCGGGCCAGCGCTCAGGCCCGGCTGCCCGGCAGAGGTGGCTCCGGTGCAGACGCCCGTGCTTCCCAAGAGCCCTCCGCTCGCGGACCGACCAGCTGATGTCACCGGGACGAAGCCTGCCCCCTTATTGCCCTGCACAAGTGAATACACATCACACCCATAAGCACCTGAGGGGTTTTTTACACGTGATGTAGCTCACAGATTGCAGCTGGGTGATGTGTGTAGTGTTGTGGGATTACAGGACCATGAGCCATCACAGCACTATATATTCTGTAAGACTGTTATGTAATTGCCACGATTGGAATGGTTTTAAGTAATTTTGGTTGTTTGGTCTCAATTAGGCGCTTCCTTCACTTTGGACTGGAAGACGCCGGCGTTGCCTTGCAATGAGACTTTCCAGCCACAGGTGGCAGCAGTAGTCAGCCCAAGTCTTTTCTATGTCATGAATCCACGAAAAGGTGAGAATCTTTTCACTCTCACTCAATCTTAAATAAGAATTGTAAGTTTGTCCTGGCCCCAGCACTGTCGGTGTCTTCTTTTCGCTGGATTGTCAGACCACGTTACTGTCTTGTACTCTTGGTACATTTTTTTTTCCCCCCCACATGAAAGTTGAAATATGTTTGCAGAGGAACTAGAAGTGACTACATGTCACCTGTGTTGACTTCTGCCCCCTGTAGCAAATGTGGAGTCATTGCAGGCTGTAATGACAGACGTGGCGCAGTACTGTAGCAGACAGCCTCAGGACAACCAGACCTCCCCACCGCCCGGAGCAGCCTGCTGTGCCCAGTTCTCAGGTCACTCCTACAGACACGCCCACCGCCAGCCTTACCATGACACACATCTGCAGTAGCCATGCACTAACTAACCATGCTTACAGCAGTGCAGCTGTTTCATGTCGCCCTTCGAAACGTGTCTTTTCCAGGAGTGAGTGAAGTTTTAAGAATAGGCTGGGAGGTTTAGGTAAAATCTATGATCGAAACAGTGCTGTGGCACTCAAAGGAAACTGAGGAAAGACACCATTACACAAATGCAGTGGTAGAATTCTTGCCTAAGCCAGTAATTCCATGTCTGTCCTAAATCCAAATCAATACAAATTGCAATGCAAATTGTCAGTACAGCAGTGACTATTGGCTTGATTTTGATTACTAAGCAGTCACTGCCGTTCTAGTTGAATTACGGGTCAACATGCCTTTTAAATCCTCCACACGCAGGTGACCAAAACTGGTACAGAGCTGTTGTACTGGACACAACGAGCACCCACGCAAGCGTGATCTACGCAGATTTTGGGAACGTTGAGAGGGTTCCCGTCTCGAGCGTCCTGCCCATCCCTGACGAGCTCCTGCAGCAGCCGTTCCAGATCGCCAGGTGCGCCCTCTCAGGTGAGAGAGCCACGGGTGCGTCCAACCTTTCTCTGCGCAGCGAGAGTACGGCGCGTCACGTTGTGTCCTTTTGCACGGGCCAGGCTCGGAGCGCTTCCCCGCCGCGTGGCCTCCCGAGGTCCTGGAGCTCTTCAACATCCAGCTGGACGGCAGGGTGCAGGCGTCCGTCCACAGCTTCGACGGCGTCACCAATCTGCTGATGCTCACCCAGCACCCGGGCACCAACATCAACTCCGTCATCTTGGGCGCCATGCAGAAACCTCCGAGCAAGGCCGGCGTGGACGTGCTGGCCCAGGACACACAGGCCCCGCCTCGGGGGCAGACACAGGCGGGCAGTGCTGCCAAGGCCATAGGCTGCGCTTCATCCGCGGACGCCGGAAAGGCCCAACACGGCCCCACAGGTAGGTGCTTTCCTTCCACTACATTTGTAATATTTAAATTAGAGAGTTTAGTTTTGACTAAACCAATGGCAAAATAAGTCGTATAGCAGCAGACATTAAGAAATCCCACAGTAAAATGAAGGCCTTTAATATTTATGGTGCTGTGTAAGTCAAGCTGAAGTACTGTAGGCAACAGGCTCTGGTACGACCGGAGAACATTCCATGCACTCTGTGCTATAGAAATGCAGCTTCTGCAGGACACAGGTGCGCTCCCACCTGGAATATTTGACGGAGCCCAGAGCTGTTATTTAGCAGGCAGCCTTGTCATCATACGCTGAGAAGATATTCAGCCATGTATTCCATATTACTCCTCTGTGTATTAACGTTTGATTTCAGAAAAAAAGACAACAAAGACTAGCATGGAAAATAAGCAACTACAGGCCACCGGAGATTCGAAGGACAGCAGTCCCGTCAACGGTGGGTATCGGCAGCCCGAGATCGGCTGTCAAATATTAGAGATTACACTGCACATGGACATCCTGACATAATGCAGAAATCAAACTGTTCATTGTCAGTTAATTTAGGTGGATCGATTAGCAGGATATTTCTGTTTTATTTTTTTTCGTCTTTTTTAGTAGAAGGGATTCCATGGTTGTATGGTGCTTGTATGGTGCTTCCCTTGAATTTTGATGCTTATTTTTGTGGTTTCCTTTCCCCAGTTCCCAGTTCTGCATGCTGCTGTGTTGACCTTAAGCAAAAGGTAAAGAAAGTTGTCTTTTGTTAGCACTCATTGTACTGTTCTCGGGGTGTTTTACGATCCCATTTGCCCTTCTCTCAGATTGACCATGTTGAAGAGTTGATCCTCCTGCTCCTGAAACAGATGGGAGGAAACGAAGAGTAAAGCAGTTGGATTTTCAAGCATTTAAGCAGTGAAAATTCTGGTTTAAAACAATATTTGGGTTTGTTTCTTATACTGTACGTTTTCTACAGTATTTTGCAGAATACAGAGACATTGTTTACATTACAAATGTACATGCTTAAGGAATTGATCAGGTCCCAATTCGGCATGTTGGAACATTTATTTTACTAAGAGTCACTGAAAGCTAATCATTGTTTAGCGGAGCAGCATCAAACCACTTGCTGATTTTGGTGTTCTCCCTCAGCTCATATCAAGTTACTGTTCAGTTGTCATGTGGTGCTGCTAAACCACATGTTTTGGTTATGTTTATTTGGCATAACAAGCGTTCTTATTAGACAAATTGTGTTCATAAAGCCTGGCTTTTTGATGTTTTAGTTGCAGTTTTAATAAAGTTCTTTGTCCATGAGTACCCTTTTGTATTTATCGAGCTGTGCAATATCCGAAAGACTGAGTTAAGTTTTTACATAGACACTTACTGGCCACTAGCATGGTTGTTGGTGCCAGACGGGCTGGTCTGAGTATTTCAGAAACCGCTGATCTACTGGGAATTTCACGCACAACCATCTCTAGGGTTTACAGAGAATGGTCTGAAAAAGAAAATATCCAGTGAGTGGATGGGCTACAGCAGCAGAAGACCACACCGGGTGCCACTCCTGTCAGCTAAGAACAGGACACTGAGGACAGTAGAAGAAAAACGTTGCCTGGTTTGAGGAGTCTCTATTTTTGCTGTGACATTTGGATGGTAGGGTCAGAATTTGGTGTCAACAACACGAAAGCATGAATCCATCCTGCCTTGTATCAACGGTTCAGCCTGGTGCTGCAATGGTGTGGGGAGTATTTTCCTGACACACTACCATTAGTACCAGTAGAACATTGTGTCAACACCACAGCCTACCTGAGTATTGTTGCTGACCATGTCCATCCCATACTGACCACCCAGCCATGTCATGAAGCTGAATCATCTCGGACTGGGTTCTTGAAGGAGGTCCAACCCGGTACTAGCAAGGTGTACCTAATAAAGTGGCCGGTGAGTGCGTATTCTGTTATGTAGTGCGGAGCCCTGGAGTGTGTTGTACTGTTCTGGGTGTAGTTAACTGGGTGGAGAGAGGGATGACCTGTAGGCGTTAGTGCTGAGAATGTGGGAGCGCAGCCTCGTCTACACAACCTGCTGCCCGACTGCCGCAAAAACGACCGGACGTGTTCTGAGGTAAGAAGTCTCGCCGGTGTAGCCTTTGAGTTTGGACCCTCTGGCCGCAGTTTCGTGTGAGGTTGCAAAGTTTTTGTGGAAACTATCTTCGGAAACTACAGCAAAGCTGTGACTGAAAATACAAGAACGTACGCTGACCGGTACAGATGTGCTGTGTGCTGAGAGTAGGTCTAAAAGACACGAACCGAGCGGGCTGGGTCGCACACCTTCATTTATTTACACACGACTTTATTCATTAAATCGGTGATTACGAAAGGAAAAAGTTCTTCGCGTTAACGTTATTGTCTACAGTTCTGTACTGGCTTTTTGTTCGGTGCCAGTTAAATCAAGTTCAAATTGATTTTAAGGTCGTGAAGGGGATGGCCATGCAACACTGCACAGTGCGCTGTGTTTAATGGTCTATTTTGCCTTGTTTAATAACCAGATGACCAGACAAAAACTTCAGGTTTGAAGCCCTTACTGTTCTCACCAACGTATCTACAGCAGCAGATACAACACTCACAGCGAGGGCCTTGGGGTTGTTTGTGTTGTTTTTTTTAATCGCATTTTTGTTTTTTCTCTAAAATATTGTTGTAATCTTGGTTAGTTTGAGTGTGTGAATGAATAAGAATCCGTTCCCTTTCAGGGTGGTGATTCCTGTAACTGTCTGAAGTAGTTCCAAGGACTTTCTGTTGTAATTATGTCCTCTAAAGGCAACTTCTGACTTGTCACACATTCATAATAGATCCTTCAAGGACCAGTGAGTAATGGTGTTTATCCTCTGGTAGCTCTTTTCTTACTAGTGTACTCAAACAAAACCATTTTAACACAAATGCATTGTTCAAGCTCCAATCTAAAATATAGCTGCAGTTCTGTTTACAAGCCATATTGTCAAACTTCTGTTTTGTGTAAAGTATTAGGTATTATCTACACACTGATGAGGTAATGTAAAGGGCTTTTAAAACGAAGATACATACAATTTGAAGAATTCCTATATTTTAAACAGAAATGTAAACAAATCATGGGAAATGAGCAAAGATGAAAGGCTGCACATCATCATCATCATCATCATCTCTCTCTGTCTTTCTCTTTATCCCTTCCTGCTCCTGTAACACAATGTTGAGAACTTCACCAGCCACAATGTGGACTGATGCTTATCTTAAAGTGGCTCCATCCACTGCAGGTTGCACAGAGGTGGCCCTGTGCCTAGACCTGAGATGTCTATCACTAATACAGACCACATTCTGTAAAAACTACAGATTCCGAACATCCGCTCATAGATAGAAAACAAGGCTTCTCTTATCAGTGAACCTTCATATTCCTTTCCACAGCTACAGTTCCACTCTCTCAAATCCCGAACACACAAATCTCCTGTTTCCCTTCAGTCTTTCTGCAGCAGTAATGGCTTATGCGTTTGGTTCTAACCATTACCACCACCTGGATCCACGCCACATTGTGGTAGAGTCTTCAGATGGAAAAGAAGTGCATTCATCGAGAATCCATGAGGGGCTTCAGATTACCCTCCACCATCTCTTGTTGGATCTCAAACAGATAACAATACAGCTCTTCAACTGCTGCTTACACCTGGAACCTAACCAAGCCGACCACACAGCCTAGACATAACACACGCTCCCCCACAGCGTATGTTCTCTTTATCAACGCCTACTCTAAGTACCAAGAGCTACATCAAAAGCAGACTAGATGGTTTCATGATTGCTATCTTTGACACAGAGCTGTCCTTGAAAAGAGTCGCAGAAATGCTGCACTGCATGTTTTTGTGAACATAGAGACTAAATGCAGGTAAGACGATAACATGGTGTGAACCGTGTATGTGTGTGTCCCCACCCCGATAGCATGGCTGCGAAGCACCAATGAATTATGTATGCAGTGGTTATGTGGTTGTGCTGTTCTTGTAAATGGCTTAAACTAAGAGGTAGTGGTCATTGCATAATTCAGCTTAGTTTTTTCATAATTTTACCACTTAGTGAATAAATAAAAGATTACAGCAGTGGTCTGACACAGAGCCAGCCCCTATCCTTTGTTGGTTCTGGATGGCTTCAGTTTCACTTTGAGCTAGAGGATAGAATAAATAGGTGTTTAAATGAAAATCTCAGCTGATGTGTATTCCCTAAACTGGCACGCTGCCATGAGCTGGTGTTTGGTACTTAAAGGCATGCCCTTTTGACCTGGAACCATATGAACGAGACAGGAGTCTGAGGAGAGTCTGTGAGCGTGGGCTGATGGGAGTCTGAGGAGAGTCTGTGAGCATGGGCTGATGGGAGTCTGAGGAGAGTCTGTGAGCGTGGGCTGATGGGAGTCTGAGGAGAGTCTGTGAGCGTGGGCTGATGGGAGTCTGAGGAGAGTCTGTGAGCGTGGGCTGATGGGAGTCTGAGGTGGGTCTGTGAACGTGGGCTGATGGGAGTCTGAGGTGGGTCTGAGAGCGTGGGCTGATGGGAGTCTGAGGAGAGTCTGTGAGCGTGGGCTGATGGTATTCTGAGGAGAGTCTGTGAACGTGGGCTGATGGGAGTCTGAGGAGAGTCTGTGAGCGTGGGCTGATGGGAGTCTGAGGAGAGTTTGTGAGCGTGGGCTGATGGGAGTCTGAGGAGAGTCTGTGAACGTGGGCTGATGGGAGTCTGAGGAGAGTCTGTGAACGTGGGCTGATGGGAGTCTGAGGAGAGTCTGTGAACGTGGGCTGATGGGAGTCTGAGGAGAGTCTGTGAGCGTGGGCTGATGGGAGTCTGAGGAGAGTCTGTGAGCGTGGGCTGATGGGAGTCTGAGGTGGGTCTGTGAGCGTGGGCTGATGGGAGTCTGAGGTGGGTCTGAGAGCGTGGGCTGATGGGAGTCTGAGGAGAGTCTGTGAACGTGGGCTGATGGGAGTCTGAGGTGGGTCTGTGAGCGTGGGCTGATGGGAGTCTGAGGTGGGTCTGTGAGCGTGGGCTGATGGGAGTCTGAGGAGAGTCTGTGAGCGTGGGCTGATGGGAGTCTGAGGAGAGTCTGTGAACGTGGGCTGATGGGAGTCTGAGGTGGTTCTGTGAGCGTGGGCTGATGGGAGTCTGAGGAGAGTCTGTGAACGTGGGCTGATGGGAGTCTGAGGTGGGTCTGTGAGCGTGGGCTGATGGGAGTCTGAGGTGGGTCTGTGAGCGTGGGCTGATGGGAGTCTGAGGTGGGTCTGTGAGCGTGGGCTGATGGGAGTCTGAAGAGGGTCATCACTGAGGTCAAGCCTCCTACTCTGCTTCTCCCAAAGCACACTCGAGTCAATGATTAGTCCACTCTTCACGACAGTGGGACTGACTAACTGATGTGAGCGTGGGCTGATGGGAGTCTGAAGAGGGTCATCACTGAGGTCAAGCCTTCTACTCTGCTTCTCCCAAAGCACACTCGAGTCAATGATTAGTCCACTCTTCACGACAGTGGGACTGACTAACTGATGTGAGCTTGCCTGCTGATTGGCTGAGCTCTCTGTTGTGTTAAGCACTTGTGTGATGGTATCTTTGGCATTTACATGCTGCTGTTTTGGTGGCTTTTATAAACTGCCTGCCTACATTTTTCCTTGTATACACTGTTTTGTATGTATATACTGTTGTGGGACAACTTACCTCACCCTCTGATAAGTTTTATTATTTAGGCTTTGTTTGTTTTGAATATCCAAACTGTTCAGCTGTGTTAAACTGTTGGTGTGGCCTGTGACCCTGATAGACCACTGGGTCGTACTGTAAGGCCAGCCCGTGTGGTGTTGGGACAGTTGGGTTATGTGCGGGGTTTCCTCCCTCCCTCTCTGGGCCGTCCCAGAAATTCACAGCTGTGCTCACCCTTGTTAGTGGTCTCGGGGCCTTTTTCATAGTCACTGCTTTTAACCTGCTCTCTGTTTGCACTCCTATAAGACTGGGTGGTCCCTTACAGAACCCATTTTGGTTTGCCTCTCATTTTAGGATGTTCTCGGGCGACCAGCTACCACTCTTCCTAGCAATTCTACTCACTCAAGGTAAGAATGGCAGACTATTTTCTAAGCAATCATTTTAGGTAGATTGGAGGTTGGGGTATTGGTTTTGTAATGGATCTGAAATGCTGTCTGGGTTTGAAGGTCAGATCCTGAGTTAAAGTCCTAACATAGTTACCAGTGCAAAAATAAAACCCATGTTTAGTCTCCTGTGGATTAAGGGTGTGGAACTGAAAGTCTTTGTCAGGTAAAGGCATTTATATTGATGATGAAGACTGTGCAGTGTGAACTGCTGTGGTAAATATACCACAGTGGCTAATCTGGGATTCTATTTGTGAGAATGTCTTCCATTTGACAGATGGACTTGCCAGATATGTTTCTGCATGGTTTGGGGCCTTACCTTAGATTTCAGTAATACATTATTTAACTGAGGAAAATGGAATTGCTTCTTATTCTTTTCCTGAATGTTTTAGTCATGATCCTCAGCACTCTACATGCTTAAAGACAACATTACACTTCAACAAACCACACATCATAGCTTTGTGTGTTCTTTACCTTTATAGTCCATTGAAACAAAGTGCTTTCTCTTGAAGAAAGTAATGTAAAGACTCATGGGGCTGAGTCAGGATGTGCCTCACACCCTGCCACAAACGTACGACTGCTGGATGAAGACATCACACTCTACTCCCCCACCATCTTCCTCCGTGCAGATATATTGGACACGCACTGGTGTGCACCCATAAATCAGAGGAAGGGCGAGGCAGAGACAGTGCCTCTTCAGTAACTCCACAGGGGCAGTGAAAATGCCTCCCGGCTTAGAATTTACAGGTTTTCTCTGGTTAATCAGGACAGTTTCACCTGTGGCTGTATAGTTCTTCTGATGATTCACACCACCATGCAGCACCCAGTAGGGGTCTGGCTGCATACTGATGTACAACATACTATAAACCCCAAAAGAGACTTAAGTTCACGGATGACTATAATTCTTTTGTGCTGTTGGTACAATCTTATACCCCTGCCTGTACACTTTAAGTGGTATTTAACAACAGGCTATTTTTCAGGTTCAGAGGGTAAGAATGTCACTACCTATAAATGAATGCACTCGTAGTCACTGTGGGGTCAATGGGAAACATCTGCAAAATTATCATAAATTTACCTTAACGTTAAAAGGAACGGCTTAGAACGGCTACGTGCGCTTTAGGTCCTCAAATCGAGCACAACGGAACACGTTTATCATAGATGTTTTTCGATAAATGGGCAGATTTTGTCCCAACAAGCTGTTCGGTGGGAGTCAGAGGTGATGGTGTTTGCAGGGGGTAGAAGGGTAGGATTAACACACACCAGGCCACTTCACGCTTGTGCGCCAAGTGGGATTACAATGTTCTGGAGGGGTGTGTTTAGGCCCCGTGGGGCGTGGAGCCCTTTGCCCTTTGCTGATGAGGTCCGTCACCACGGAGAGCTGTGAAGTGCACCCCTCCACACCGACTAACCGAGCCCAAGTGGGTAACGGACGTAAGCTATCAGGAAAGTGCCCTCCACCGCTAAGGGCCAAACGGGCTGGACACGGGGGAGTCGGTGTCCGCTCTGAGCCACTCGCATGGCTCTCTCCGCTCAATCGGCCATTGTCTGACCGGCGGAGAGCATAGCTCTGCTCACTCAAGCGGCGGGAGCCGGCCCTGTGGTGTGGGGGTGTCTTTCTACCCGTTTGGTGGGCGTTCCTGGAATGCAGAGCACTCTTAATTATCCCTGTGAAGGCAGTGAGCGTCAGAGTAGGGGAGGGAGACATGGAGACGGGTCCTGGGGCGAGGGTCAGCACGTCTACCTCTGAACTAGCGCTCAAATGAGGGGCTGTCATTTCACACATGTTCCCCATCATTGACATTGCTGCTGGCAGGGTAATATCCTGTTCTTTGTGTCCACTAAGCCTCGTTATAGAACAGCTTTGGGCTCCGATGTCCCTGTTGATCTGATCTTTCATAAAATCCAATTAAAGGAAGCAAGAAAGCAACTAGGTGTTCTCCTCCCTTAGAATGTTCTGTTCTCTTCCTTCAGCGTGTTCTGGTTTTGCTGTGCAGGAGATCCAGACTGACCATGACACCATCGTGAAGATCTCTGCTGCTGGAGAGAGTAAGCCCCCACTACTCATCACTCGGCTTACACTGGCTTACCAGTGGAAAACCTGAATCACCTGTGTGTGATCAAGTTCAAGTTTTATTTGAACTTGTATGATGCCATAAGGCACGAGAGGGAGTGTGATTGGTGCGTGTCCGTGTGCTCACACTCCTGCACGTGCATGCGTGTGTGTTCACAGACGCTGCTGCTGTTGTCTAATCACCCTCTTTATGACGGGCAGCAGGTTGTAACATGACAGCTACACACGTTATAATTTCGCCTTCTGACTAGCACAAACACGTTGTGTGTGTGTGTGTGTGTGTGTTTGGTGGAGAAATAAGACTGGACATACCATAGCTAAGCTTCTTGCGTGGCAGGGTGAGAGTTTGGCTTGTCCTCTTTGTTTTGTTTTGATGTTTGTTTGTGTGTTTGTCTTCAGTGCTTCCTGTCCTCCTGAGTTTATCTTCCTTATCAGTAAGCACTTCATATGTGTTTCAAATGGGAAATACCTTGAGATTTCTTTAAAATTATGTGTTTATTGTGTGTGTGTGTGTGTGTGTGTGTGTGTGTGTGTGTGTGTGTGTGTGTGTGTGTGTGTGTGTGTGTGTTCTGACAGTTATGCAGTGCTCTGCAGCTATGGATGTCCTGTTCGTGATGGATGGCTCCTACAGTGTTGGGAAAGGCAGTTTTGAGAGGTCCCGCCGCTGTGTCCTGAAGCTGTGTGAAGCTCTGGACATTGGCCCTGACACGGTCAGCGAACAGCAGCACCAACACTGGCATGAGCTCCCTCGTGCCCCCATGTCCACGAGCCTTCGTCACAACGCCCCCTGGTGTCTCCTTAGGTGCGGGTTGGGGTGCTCCTGTTTAGCTCCTCTCCCAGGATGGAGATCTCTTTGGACTCCTACAGCACCAAGGAGGAGCTGAGGAAACGTATCAAGAAGATCCATTACAGGTAGATGAGTGTGTCCATGCCCACGTTTCTCCGTTCTCCATCTACCTCATCCGGTGCTGGTTTTGGCCAGAGGTGTCACGTAGCCTGGAGTGGGCCGCCCACACACGGCCTCTGCTGCTCACACCCTCCACACGGCAAGTGTGTGTGGATCGGAGTTGCTGTTGTGCTCTCTAATCACATGCTAGATTTACACCCCTCCGTAACAGATTTACACCCATCCACAACATGA